>NW_006958175.1:0-6927 GCF_000164805.1 Carlito syrichta
AATGCAGAAGGTAAGGACAAACCCCAAGGTGTTGATCTCACAACTTCAAATATATATGCACTCCTAGCTGTGTCCCCTGAAGGGACCCAGAAGAAACGTCACCCAGAGGCAATGAACTTACAAGTACCAAGATATTGGTTTCAAAATATCACTCACTGTGGAAAAGAAGCAATGCTCCCTGGAGAAATGACTGATTCCAGATCAGAGAGAGATGATATAAAAGGTGATCCTGTGTCAGAAAGCAAATGAAATGCCCAGTGAATGATAAATGCAAACCAAAAGAATAAAGCAGCAGACATTAAAGACCAAATGTGGGACAACTTGGGAATTAAAATTATTGAACATAATGGACTACAACACAATGATTTTTTTTTCCTTGGGTCAGAGTCCTACTCTGTTGCCCAGGCTGGAGTGCAGTGGCACACTCACAGCCACCACAGCCTCGATCTGTTGGGATCCAATGATCCTCCCGCCTCAGTCTTCCAAGTAGCCAGAACTACAGGTGCGTGCCACCACACCCAGCTATTTTTGTTGGATTTATTGTAGAGATGAGGTCTCGTCAATTTGCCCAGGATGGTCTTGAACCCCTGGGCTCAGGCAATCCTCTTTCCTCAGCATCCCAAAGTGTGCGGATTACAGGCATGAGCCACATGCCCGGCCAACACAATGAATTTTTTTTTTAATTCTGTGTCCATAGTGATATTGGAAGAGGAAGTCTTTTATTTATCAAAGAATGCCAGAAAATAAATATAAAAGGAATTTTAAAAAGCAAAAACAGAACATGACTGCTTTTCAATCTCTCATGTGGTTCAGACAAAGCTCATCAATGTATGCTAAAACTGCTGGGTGAAAGTGTGTTAGAGAATATGATATTCACAGCATGCCAAAATGTCATCCTATAGTTTGCTTATTAATTATGAAGGAAAAAAGATAACTCCAAAATGAAAAAAAAAGTGGTTGGTAGACATCATCCTTACTAGGCAATCATGTTTTGCCCAAAACATTCTGAATCCATGAAGTGATGTCATGGGAGGTAAGAAGGAACACCTGTGCAGTTTTCTTGCTAAAAGTGTTGAACCGAGTAGAATCACGGGAACACAATCAGACAGATTCAGAGAGGCTTTATAAGACAAGCCTGAACTCTTCAAAAATGGCAAGTTCATCAAAGGCAAAAAACATGGGTGGGAAACTGCTTGGAACTAAAGTAGTCTAAAAAAGACAGTACAACTAAATGCAAGGTGTGTATTCTTGCTTGGAATTTAGTTTTCTTTCTTTATTTCTTTGAGAAAGCAGGATTTATTGAGAGGACAGAAAGCCTTCCACAGTGGGAAGCCACCCAAGGGGGTTGCTCAGAGTCTAGATTTTTAAAAATCAGCTAAAAAAATATATGACAACAAACACACACACAAACCACTACTGGACAGTTGAGATGGTTTAAATATCAACTTGTGGCTGGGTGCGATGGCTCACACCCGTAATCCCAGTCCTTTGGGAGGTCGAAGTAGGAAGATTGCTTGAGTCCAAGAGTTCAAGACCAGCCTGGGTTATACAGTGAGATCTTGTCTCTACAAAAAATAAAAATCAAAAAATTAGCCAGGCGTGGTGGCATGCGCCTATAATCCCCTCTACTCTGAAGGCTGAAGAGGGGGATCACTTGAACCCAGGAGTTCAAGGCTATGGTGAGTTGTAATTGTGCTGCTGCACTCTGGCCTGGGTAATGGAGCAAGATCCCATAAAAAAAATCAGCATGTCATATTGTTCAGTGTAGTGCAGAACTTTTTTCAATCCCTATTTTAGTCAAATGATGGGATTTGTATGCAATGGGCAAAGTTTTAATGATCAAGTGTTATTAATATGACAAATAGGCCTTCCAAGCATTTCATGCAATGTTTTCTAAGCTAGCTGGAATATTTTATGTCATAGTAAAAAGACATTTTCTGATGTAGAGACTGTTCTAGGTTTGGTAGAAACCAAAGCTGTGGCTTATATAAATTTCCCTTTTCTCTCTCTGTCCAATCAACTGAAAATAATTGTTTTACATCTAACCAACCTCATTAAAACCCACCACAGAAAGCAAATTGAAAAGTTACAACAGCAACAGTATAAAAAAAAGCTAAAGAAGAAAGTAAGTTGAAACAATTCAAGGATATGGATGATGACCTTTGGTTTTTTTTTAATCTTTTCTTCTTTTATAATAATTAGCACAGAGCTTTTTATACAGTAGATGCTAGTCCCATCTCAAGACCTAGCCTTAGCTTAAAGTTGCTACAATTGACTCAGAAACACGGTGCTCTGTTATACACACACACCCATACTTTTTAATAAATCATAATTTTTATCACATTTGCCTATTTACCAAATCAGGTATTTCGACTCAGCTTTTAGAATTTAAGCAAAACATGTTCAGATTTTTCCAAAAATTACGTCTTCAGCCTATAATCCCATGCCTTTGGGAGGCTGAGGTGAGTGGATTGCCTGAGCCCGTGGGTTCGAGACCCACCTGGGCAGCGAGACCTCATCTCTACAACAAATTAAAAAAATCAGTCAGGCATGGTAGCGCATGCCTGTAATTCTGGCTACTCGGAAGGCTGAGGTGGATGGATTGCCTGGAGCCCAGCAGGTCGAGGCTGTGGTGGCCGGGAGCGGCCACTGCATTCCAGTCTGGGAGATAGAGTGAGAGTCCAAAGGAAAAAAAAAATTATGTCTTAATGCAATTATTAAAATATAGTTTATTTCTAGTCGTGTTAATTTCCTTACCTATACTTAGTATTTGATTAAAACCTGATACAAGAAATCTCAATATCTATATGAATGATTAAAATTAATTAAATATCAGTATGATTAAAAAATTTATAAAAGAAAGAAAAAAAAGAAACAGGACGCAGCATGGAATAAAGTTCCTGGAACTCGGAATAAAACAGAGAATTGATGCTCATTGGGTCATAGGGTCAACTCTCCCCCTGATAGGTGCCACATCCGAAAGTGTGAGGTGACATTACAGGTGATAAATGCCTGGTACTGCTGTCTCTTCTGCTTTCTACATCTATAACAGACATCAACTTTCATAACCATCTCTTCCTTCCCATCAACCTGCAACTTGACTCACCACTTTCTTCCACCCTGTGCTCAAAGTTGCCACCAATCAGTTGAAAATGCATTTCATGTGAAACATGAACTATGGTTTTTAAATTTTCCTTGTTTCAGATCATGTTCAGTGTCACCTGCGGACTCAGGGGCTAATCAATTACTCTAGCTTTGCGAAGATACTTGCCTGGCTGGCAACCGTGTGGAATGAACAATGGTCAATCGCTGTCAAATCAGAAAGTGAATGCAAGTGTGGAAGAGCAGTAAACAGAATTTCCTCCCACACTGTAGCATGTATCATGACCTCAATCCCTGTGGCCAGTGCTTACCTGGTTGCACACTGAGCAAAAGCGAGAAAGCTGCCCCACTTCACACAGGTAAGTTGCTGATTGAGATGTCCAAAAGCAAGTCTGAACCAGATGGCTGCAAAGGTGTTATTTTAAGGTCTTCAAGGGGCTGGTGGTATCAACTGTCAGCAGGGAGTTTGAAATAAATACTAGGGCATCCTGGTTTGTTTTTTCTCTGACTCTTTCATAAATAATACCCATGCCTCTCCACTCTTTGAAAAGTTACCATTATTAATTTTTTTTCAAGACTAGACTTTTAGGCACCAGATAGAATACAGCATAAAGCAGTTTGAAATTTGGTGGAAAATGACATGTTTTTGAGAAATGTTTGCACAGCATTTTTTATTTGCAAAATGTATTCAGTTGCAAGTATCCTAGACAATTGCCCATTCTAGTCTCTAAGGGACTAGATCACTTTTATATTACATATGGGAAAAACAAGACAGAGAGATAAGCTCAACTGAAATGAACTAAACCTTGTATGCCTTCTAATCAAGGAAAATAAAAATAACTTGCTCCAGATTAGTCAATCAATCACTTGGCTGTGAATAAAACCCTCAACCTCAGAACTCCAGCTCTTCATAAGACTTCATTTTGCAATAGATTGATTTTTTAAATTGAAGTGTCCCATAGTAAAGTACATTGCTGTCAAAACTATAATTGTTGGCTATTTATACAGATTCCATTTACCTCCCATATCCCTATATTTTACCACCTCTGTCTCAATGCCTTATAAACATGCCCAAGAATCTCCAGTTTGATGACATCTCTTGATCCTAAGTCCCCATTAATGGACTATCTTATTGCCTCTTCTTTATAGTTAAATGTTTGGATAAAATAATCTATATTCACTGTCTTCATTCTGGCTCACCCAATCATTCATCAGTTCACAGAAATTTACTTTCTGTCCCACGTAAATAACTGATAAGTTCTATAATATTAATCCATAGACTCAATTATTCCCAAGTCCTTGATCTCATAAATGCATTGGGCCTTGTTGAATTCTCTCTTTCAGCACTCTATGGTTGCCTCTGACCACTCTTTCTTTTTCTCTCTCATGAGCTCCCAGAGTCCAGCTCCAGCGGGTCAGGGTTTCCTGAAAGAAGGATAGTGTCGGCACAGGAGAAAAAACTTGGACACTGACTCTGCTGCAAGCAGGACAAATGCCGATTTTTTTTGGTCTTTTCCAGCTCCTTTTATACCCTACATGTTTTTTGTTTCCAAGGCAATCAGTTACAATTTAATGAACAGGACAGACAATGTATCTTTGTTCATCCTGTTTTGATCTTAAAACATTATCATCCTAAACATTAACTATAAATTTTATAAACTTCTAACTTTTTTTAATGATTACCATTTCTTAATGTCCATACAAAATTTATTTATTCCTATAACTATTACATTATAAATCACTACCAAGTTCTAAGCACTATAATTATCACATAGATTAACAAGCCACACCTTGACCTTCACACAGCAATTTGCAACTAGCTGGGGTAAAGCAATATTTTCAAGGTTTCTTAGCCACATGCTGGCCTGACTAGTTTTCCCTAATTTCACACCTGGTGTTTACAGTCTGCGTTAATTATTTCCTGCCAGGGAGAATGAGCTTCAACGTTTGCAAAGCAAAAGGCCTCTCAGGCTCAAGTCACCTTAGTCACAATCCCTCACCAGAATTGCAAGACTCCTTAACAAAGGGAAGGTAATTTTTCATGAATTCCCCTCTTGCCTTTTTGCCTGATTTGTTGCTCTCTTAAATACTGGAATTTCTTTTTTTTCTCTTTTGATTTTTATTTTGAAATTGTGGGGTACAATTCAGGGTTAGGTATGCAAATGTTCATTGTGCAGGGACCCTCGTTGATGAGGCATGCCCCCCACTCCCCAGGTGGACATCGACTACAGTCAATTCCAGCTGCCCACCCCTGCCCCACCGCCCACAGTTTCCCGCTACTTTCAGTCCCTTTCCTACAGTAATATGGTAGTTGTTCAAGGTCCACTTATGAGTGAGAACATGTGATACTCAACTCTTTGTTTCTGTGAGAGATCATTCAGTATTATAAACTCTGATTCCCTCCAGGTCACTGCGAAATTCATGATTTTGTTCTTTTTTATGGCTGTGTGATATTCCATTGTGTATATGTACCACATTTTTTTAAATCAAGTCTCCTTTTGATGGCCAGCACATTTGGTTCCATGTTCTTGCTATTGTGAACAATGTTGTGATAAACATACGTGTGCAGGTATCTTTTTCACAGAGTGACCTGAGTTCTTCTGGGTATATTCCCAGTAGGGGGATTGTAGGATCATATGGAAGGTCAGTTTTTAGAAGTTTTAGGAATCAAGGCTGGAATTTCAAAATTCTATTCTTAGTCCACTCGTCATCATAGGGCTTCTCGTCAGACTGTCATTTATTTTCAGGGTGTTAACTACCTTCTGTTTCCTAGTGACTTTTCAAAACTAAATCTCTTTCTGTTTCTCCAGTCTTCATCTCACACATGTAAATATCTGTTGGACTTGTCCAATTATATGAAAGCCACAGGTTACATCCAACATTTATCTACCCTCAATCCTGCTCCTCCTATCTTTCCTGTATCATTTTAATCAATCAACATCCACCAAGTCTCAAATCTGACCATTGCTAGTTTTCTTTTTGCCCTCACCTTTCACATTTAATTAATACCTTCTGCCAATTGCATGTCTGAAATATTTACTAATTAATATTCTCTTCTCTGCATCTATTCTCTCCCGTGTTGTTTGAGTCTCAAAATTTTAATTATGTTCCTCTTGAGTTTCTTGTTTCTAGTTTCAACTGGTTTCACTGCACCAAAGCCACCTATGTAAAATGAAATTTGATGATCGTTCTCCTTCTTACAGTCCTCAAAGCTTTCCTGTGGCTTACAGAATGAAGTCCAAGTTTGTAAAAGTAGATGCAAGGGTCTCCATAACCTGGCTTCAATCTACCCTAACCAATGATGACTGATACTCTCTGCCTTATTATGTAGCAGTTCCCCCATATTTGTGGTTTCCCTTCTAGATGAAGCTGTGTCAAGCCTCAGCTCTTGGCTATGTCTGGAACACTCTTCCAGTCCTCCCTGTGGCATTCATTAGTGCTGCTTCCACTATTTCCAGATTTCTTTCATTATAGGGTAGTACTCCCCAGGACTATGTGACTTGCCTTGGCCAGTGAAGACAGCCAGGACTATATAACTTGCCTTGGCCAGTGAAGACAGCCAGGACTATGTGACTTGCCTTGGCCAGTGAAAAGTGAGCAAAAGTGATGTGTGTCACGTCCAAGGAAAGTTTTTAGGAGCAGGTGTGTAATTTTCCATTTTCCTTCTTCTGGCCACAGTGAATGATAACATTCCTGATGGTCTCTCAATCTCAGTCCCTGAGCAAGACCAATACCCTAAAATCAAAGGTTGAGGGAGAAATAACTTGTGTTACCCTAAAATGTTCAAAATATTTATTACTGTAGTATATTCTAACCAATCCTGAC
>NW_006958176.1:0-710 GCF_000164805.1 Carlito syrichta
TCGCTAGCCAGCTGACTTAACTAGCTGACAACACTGGCTTGCCAGGTGGCTAGACAACTGACTAAAATAGCTGACTACCTACGTATTCTGCCGGCTTGCCAGCTGACTTAACTACCTAGCTAAATAGCTAACCAGCTGACTAGCTAGCTGACATAACTAGATGACTTAAGTAGCTAGCCAGCTGGCTAGCCATCTAAATTAACAAGCTAGTAACCCAGCAAGGCAGCTGGCTAGCCAGCTGACTTAACAAGCTAGCCAGCTGACTTAACTAGCTGACTTAACTAGCTAACTACACAGTTAGCTAGCTGATATAACTAGCTCAATTAACTAGCTAGCTTTCTAGATAGCAAGCCCACTTAACTTCCTGACTTAAATTGCTGTCTTGCTGACATAACTAGCTGACTTAACTGACCTTCTGACTTAACTAGCTTTTTAACTAGCTAGCCAGCTGGTTAGCCAGCTGAATTAACTAGTTGATTACCGAGCTAGACAGCATGCCAGCCAGGTGACTAAACTAGCTGACTTAACCAGATATCCAGAAGGCTAGGCAGTGGACTTAACTAGCTCTGTCCTCCTTTAGCCCAACTGGATAGCCAGCTGACTTAACTAGGTGACATAATTAGCTAGCTAACTGGCTAGCCAACACACTTAAAATAGTCACATCCTAGCCAGCAAGCTTGCTAGCCAGCTGACTTACATAGCTGTCTTAA
>NW_006958177.1:0-501 GCF_000164805.1 Carlito syrichta
TCCAGCTAGTTCTAGAATTGTTAGTAATATAAGAATAATAAATGTTGTTGATGCCGCAATGGTGCTAATTGATGATAGGACTAGAGTAGCTCCTCCAATTAAGTGTATGAGCAAGTGACCTGCTGTAATATTGGCGGTCAGTCGTATGGCTAGAGCTATTGGTTGAATAAAGAGGCTGATTGTTTCGATGATAATCAATATCGGAATCAGGGGAAAGGGGGTTCCTTGTGGGAGAAAGTGGGCCAAGGATGCTTTGGTTTTGTGGCGAAAGCCGGTAATTACTGCTCCTGCTCATAGAGGAATCGCTATACCTAAGTTTATTGATAACTGGGTAGTTGGTGTGAAGGAGTGGGGTAGTAGTCCTAATAGGTTTGTGGATCCGATAAATAAAATTAGGGAGATTAATATTAGGGACCAGGTTCGGCCTTTATTATTGTGTGTAGACATTATTTGTTTAAGTACTAGTTGAACTAACCATCGTTGTAGGGAGATAAATCGGTT
>NW_006958178.1:0-550 GCF_000164805.1 Carlito syrichta
TTTAATTCCATGTCCTTTCAGCTCTGATTTCTAGCTGTTTTCTCAAGCTGGCAAATTTGTACACAGTTAGGGTCAGTTGCCCCGTCCTGCTGACAGTTTGGAGCACCACTAAGTTCACCACTCAAATCTGGCCTGTATCTGTTTTCAAGCTTGTTTTTTCCGTTTCAGTGTTGTTACCTTGAATCGCCAGCAGATGCTGCTATCTCACAGCCCCAGAGGGGGTGGAGCCGGACAGGAGCTGGGCCGAGGCTGGAGATGGGAGCCTGTCTCAGGCACATGGGAGGACACCCACGGCTGGCAGGACATCTCAGTGGCAGCAGAGGTGGCAGCGATCCCAGCAGATCTTGCTTGCAGGGGATTCAAGGACTGAAGTCGTGATTGCCTCGACTGCAATATGGTATGCCTGCCACGGAGGCTTCAGCAGCACTGGTGGCTGCTGTGTCTGCGACTGCAGTGGCTGCCCAGACTGGTGCGATGCCCCAGTGGTGGCGACGGCTGAGCTCCTTGTGAAGAGCATGCTGCCAACTTTGGGATCCACAGCCCCTGGGGA
>NW_006958179.1:0-830 GCF_000164805.1 Carlito syrichta
GTGAGCTGAGTAAAGTAGGTGAATTAACTAGCTAGCTAGCTGGCTAGCCAGCTGACTTAATGCTAGCTATCCTGCTTGGCAGTTGGCTCTCCAGGTGACTAAACTAACTGACTTAACTAGCTACCCAGCTGACTTAAATAGCTGACATAACTAGCTAGCTACCTAGCTAGCCAGTTGACTTAACTAGCTGATTCAACTTGCTAGCTAACTAGCTAGCTATCATATAACTACCTGACTTAACTAGCTAGGTAGCTGGCAAATCAAGCTGACTTAACTAGCTGGCTGCCTAGATACCCAGCTGACTTAACTAGCTGGAATAGCCAGCGAGTCAGATGGTTACACATCTCATGTAACAAGCTTTGTAACTAGATAGCCAGCTGGCTAGACAACTGATTTAATGAGCTTACTTAACTAGCCAGCCAACTGATAAGCCAGCTGACTAAACAAGCTGACTTAGCTAGCTGGCCAGCTGGCTAGTCAGGTGACTTTATTGCTTAGCTAACTAGCTAGCCAGTAGCCTAGGCAGCTAAACTAACTAGCTGACTGAACGAAGTAACTAGCTGGCTAGCCAGTCGAATTAACTAGCTATCTTCCTAGTTAGACAACTATATATCCAGCTGACTTAACTAGCTGACATAACTAGCTAGCCTGATGGCAAGCCAGCTGATTTATCTAGCTACCTACCTACATTTCCCACTGACTTGCCAGCTGACTTAACTACCTCACTACCTAGCTAAACTGCTGGGCCAGCGAGCTACCTTACCTAGGTGACTTAACTTGCTAGCCAGCTAGCTAGCCAACTGACTTAACTAGCTAGCTTCCCTGCTAGG
>NW_006958180.1:0-744 GCF_000164805.1 Carlito syrichta
TATACAGGCATTCCAGAAATAAATTCCACTTGGCATGGTAAGAAAAGCAAATGAGTATGTTCTCATATATGTCAACGAAATTTTAAGTTATGTGAAGCTTTATGAACTGTTACAAGCAAATAAATCTATAAATCTATGAAATGTAACAGTCGAAACCTAATAAATCAAAAACTTGATATTAATAAGATACTAAGCATGAAATAAAGTAACAGTAATAACAGTTGCTGATAATATTTATAGCTGCATGGACTTATATACTACATTTATGTTCTTAAGTTTACTAAATATTTCATATATATTGACTCAGAGCCTTACTCCCCGCACCACCGCCATCCACGGAACCAGGTCACCCTCGCTGACGACTGCTAAGCCAGGTCCCCAGCGCAGTCGACCACCGGGAACCCTGACTCCCCGTGCCGCCGCCGCCGCCCATTTTGCCTTCCCCGCGCTGTTGACCGCAGAGCCGGGGTTCCAGTGCTGCCTTGGATAGCAGACCCGGGGCCCTCGAGCCACCGCCGACCTGGGTTTCCCACACCGTGGCGGGACACAGGTTGGCTCTTTGCTCTGCAAGCAAGGAGTCGGGACCCCAGCGCCAATGCCAAACAGGAAGCTAGCCCCCCGAGCCTCTGCGGACGGAGGAGCTGGAGCCTGCGCGTAGTGACGGCCGCGAACCGCAGAGTCTGGCTACCCGCTTCGCCGCTGACCCTGGAGCCGGGCCCTCGCGCCAACAACCGCATAACCGGG
>NW_006958182.1:0-557 GCF_000164805.1 Carlito syrichta
CTGCTATCTCACAGCCCCAGAGTGGGTGGAGCCGGACAGGAGCTGGGCCGAGGCTGGAGATGGGAGCCTGTCTCACGCACACGGGAGGACACCCACGGCTGGCAGGACATCACAGTGGCAGCAGAGGTGGCAGCGATCCCAGCAGATCTTGCCTGCAGGGGATTCAAGGACTGAAGTCGTGATTGCCTCGACTGCAATATGGTATGCCTGCCATGGAGGCTTCAGCAGCACTGGTGGCTGCTGTGTCTGTGACTGCAGTGGCTGCCCAGACTGGTGCGATGTCCCAGTGGTGGCGATGGCTGAGCTCCATGTGAAGAGCAGGCTGCCGACTTTGGGATCCACAGCCCCTGGGGAGAGAGCCAGAGACCCTTTGCATTCTCCTTTGCAGAGGGTCTCATAGACCAGGCTGCTCTATCACCATCTTGATTTCTTCTCAGCCAGGAATAATTTAAATGACACATTCTATTGTTCTGGTATGATGGAAAATCCTCCGTTAATAAATAAAAGATAAACACTTCAGTGCAAGAAATACTTGAGTGTAGGAAGATTTGAATTAA
>NW_006958183.1:0-999 GCF_000164805.1 Carlito syrichta
TGATAAAAAAAACTACATTTATATGGAAAGATTAAAGTGTAGGGTAATTATGTACCATGCGAACCTATTATTTTCTGTTAAAGTTGCTGTAACAAATGCTATGAACTTTCTGGTGTATAAACAATTGGTTATTTCTCATGGTTCCTGACGCTGGGAAGTACAAGACCAATTTGCTGCAGATTCTGTGTCTGGTAAAAGTTCATTTCTCATGGGTGGTAGCTTCTTGCTACAACTTCATATGTTGCTTCATGTTCCACATATCTGTGGTTTCACATTCCATGTTTTCAGGTTTAAGTTGCATGCTATTCAGATTAGCATGATAAACTCTGCTTTCAGAAACTTGAGTCATCCCTCTGTCCAGCATCCTTACCTTGTCTATGCTGTCCACACATTAATTACTTAGAATTCATCTATTTTATTACTTAGACTGTATGCTATTGTAGTGTTTATGTCCACATAACTCTTATTTAATTTTGTATTGACCCCAAAGTGAAAAAAGAGTGATGCTGGTAATTTGGATATAACAAAGAAGAGCCATGAAGTACTTCCTTTAAGTGAAAAGATGAGAGTTCTCAACTTAACAAGACAAAAAATAATTGTAGACTGAATTTTCTGAGAACTAGGTTAAAAGTAAATCTTGTATCTCTGAAATTGTAAAACTGGGAGGATAAATTTGTGCTAGCTTTCTGTTACACCTCAAGCTGCAAAAGGATATATAGGGCTTATCTGAGGTTTCAAACATTTGCTGAGGGTCTTAGAATGTATTCTCTTTAGATAAGGAGGTACGACTTAGTGAAAGTGTGAATAAGAAAGTTCATCAGGCTGTAAACAAATTATACCAGAGGAGAATATATTACATTAGCAATGAAGTAAGAGCAATAAAAAGGTCAGTATTTGGGTGAATATATACTAGATTATTTTTCTCCTCTGAAGCATAAAAAAATACATGAATGTAAAAAGTCTCAATTGTAACATTGTGTGTGAAGAGAGATTCCCTCC
>NW_006958184.1:0-742 GCF_000164805.1 Carlito syrichta
CTGTTGATGTGATTAAATTATTTCACAAATCTCTTCATTCATACCAAAGTATGTAGCCCATGTGTGGTGTGCTGTAATAATAGTAAGGTAGTGGGCTTTTTTCTCCTCTAAATCAGTTCTATTGCTTTGTGTTTGTTTAAATGAGGCTATATATATATATGTATAGAATTGGAACTAGGGATTCAGATCTCCACAAATTCAAAAATAAATAAAAGAACTAAGAAATTCAGTCATGTGTTGTTTCCCAACGTGGATACATTCTGCTGAATGCATCATTAAAAGAGTCCATCCTAGCTGGGCTCGGTGGCTCAGCCTGTAATCCCACGCCTTTGGGAGGCTGACGTGAGTGGATTGCCTGAGCCTGTGGGTTCAAGACTTGCCTGGGCAGTGAGACCTCATCCCTACAATAAATAAAAAAATAAGCCGGGTGTAGTAGTGCATGCCTGTAATTTTGGCTACTTGGAAGGCTGAGGCGGAAGGATGGCTGGAGCCCAGCAGGTCGAGGCTGCAGTGGCTGGGAGTGGCCACTGCACTCCAGACAGGGTGCCAGAGTGAGACTCCAACTCAAAAAAAATAAAAAGAATTCATCCTTGTACAAACATTATAGTGTACTTACTGAAACCTAGATGGTGTATTCTACTGCACACCTAGGCTATGTGGTACAGCCTATCACTCTTAGCCTGCACACCTGTACAGCATGTGAATATACTGAAGACTGTAGGCAGTTGTAACCCAATTGGAA
>NW_006958185.1:0-630 GCF_000164805.1 Carlito syrichta
TTATTTCTCTGTTGTTTTGAAATGTATATAAAACTTTTAAAAAGCTAAATATGCCTGCTGCTAGCTTAAAGATCAAAATATGTGTTTTTTTTTTTTGTTTTTTCAAATACCTGGGAACCATCTTTTTGAATTGTAGTCATCAATAAAGATAGTCCCTCTCTCCCAATTTCTGTAGGAGGATAGGAGTTTAACTTTGTAGGGAATTTAGCTCCAAGTTGCAAAAACTACCTCTTGTCATAAAGTTGTGAGAAGTTTATTTTTCCTTTAGATAAAGTCAATTAACTAACACAGATGGTCACCCCAATTACCAAGTGAATTTAAGATGAACTATGTGTGACAAATGGTGCCTTCAAGTCCTTTTATTTGAGGACTAGTTATGTTTATCTTGAGAACACATAAGTAATGGGTTGTATCTTCTTGTCTATAAAAAAGGGTAAGATTTCTTTTTGCCTTTACAATCTCTTAGCAATTTACATTCTGGTTTAATGCTTATCCAATTTTTAAAAAACTTGTTTTCTTTCTCTTCTCCCTTTGTGTAGAGGTTTTCTGTGTTGGTGGAATATTTTTTAAAATTATATTTTCCCAAGAATTCTGGTGACAGGTTGAGATATCTGAGAGTTCCTGACTAGA
>NW_006958186.1:0-793 GCF_000164805.1 Carlito syrichta
CCTTACAAGACATCATACAAATGTGGAATATTCTAAACCCAATATCCCAATTCCCACCCGCCTGATCACCATAAATTTCGGTATTTTAAGGTAAATTGAAGCAAGGGATTTTGTCGTAAAATGCCAATTGATTCCTGGGAAACTGGATTATGACCAAAGATGTTCATAAGAAACAAAAGGAATTCTGGTTCAAATGCTCAATTACAACTATCTAGAGGACCAGAATCGTCTTGAATCTGTAATTAGTGATTTTAGGTATCCACCTAACAAGTAGCTCTGAAAAATGTAAGGACGTACAAACTCAGATTCCTCATTAAATTTATCAAGAGACCATAAAGATTTTGATAATTGAGGACTTCTTGAACCCATATTCTCTGATCAAGCTCAGCAAGATGCCCTGATTTTCCCTCGTTCTCTGGATTCCAAAATTCTGTATTCAAATAGACAAATGCCCAGTTTTTTCCCCAGGGCCATGGAATCTGTGATTTCTGGTTACCTTTAAAAATATGTACTACATGCTTAGCAACCTCAAAGCCCCAGCCCATATCAAATAGATGCACAAAACTAAGTTTTAGGATTACAGGGTACATCTTAAGACAAGTGTTACTCACAAATATGACGAGATGATTCTTTCAGTCTTAGGAATCTGGTTTAGTTGTCCTGAGGAAACCAAACTGAAATTACAGAGACTGGGTTCTTTGTTATAACAATCAAGAAACCAGAAGGCTGCTGTGAATCTACATGACACTTGTACTTTCCTAGTGCAAGTTGCTCTGAAGAATTTGGAGAACTA
>NW_006958187.1:0-1410 GCF_000164805.1 Carlito syrichta
GGAGAGCTGGGCAGATGGGAATCCAGGATCTCTTAGCGTCGGGGTCCTGAGCCCTGGAGTGTCAGCCACACCTTGCGGTCACCTGGCAGAGCACAGTCCTGGGTGCTTGGCATTTTCCAAACGTCCAGGAGCGTCAGCTGGGCATGGCAGACTGCCTGGATCGCCGGGACCCTGCGAAGTGGGAGACACCTAGCATCCCATGGACAGTCATCTAGGCCCCGACTGACTTGGGCTCCCCTTAGCGCCCAGGCTGTCCGGGGAGTCTGCGCCAGGTTCGGGACATTCCCAAGGATCGCCAGCTAAGGAGGACATGGGGTATAGGATCTTGGTGTGTTGCCTAAGCTGGATTAGAATTCCTGGGCACAACTGACCCACCTATCTCCTTATCCTGTGTACCTGGGAGTACAGGTTCACCTAGTGCCCTTTCTAAATGCAAAACAAAGTGATATACTTTAAATGTGTTATATCCAAAATTCAGGGGTTGCCAATGGTTAAACCACATGGGCTCTCCTTCTTGAATAGAATTAAGGCCCTCATAAATGATACTTCAGCCTTTTTTGTCCTTTACCCTTTGTGAGGTGAAGACATTGCATTCCTCCCCTCTGGAGGACTCAGGTACCATCTTGGAAGAAGAGATCAAGCTCTAACCAGACAAATAACTTGCTGACACCTTGATCTTGGACTTTGCAGGCTCTAGAACTATGAGAAATAAATACATTTCTTTTTTTTCATAAAAGACTCAGTCAACAAATTTTTGTCATATGTAGCAGCACAAAACTAGTCAAAATATTAAGTACCCATTCCCATTTTTCATGAGAGGTTTCAACTTGTTCAGTGAAGTACAAAATAAAGTAATGTTAATTTGAAAGTGATTCTCAAAAATCGTTTTTAAAAGGCTATTGTTTTAAAAGGTTTCGGTGTGTTATAACATAAACTGATGGTGGTAAATTATCATGGTTTTAATGAAAATTGTAAATTAAAATGCTTTTTGAATAAACTTGGCTATATTGCTTTTATAAATATTTCAACTTAGAGGTTGCCTCAAAGAGCTAAAATAGGCAAGAAAAATAAATATGTAAAAGGAGCGTAGGACACAACTTGAATTTGAATAAATATTTAACACAGAAATCTTTAGCTTTTTACCACACTTGAATCTGCACAGTTTAAGATTTTCATTACAAAATATGATATTTCAACTAAAACTTTTATTCAACTTAGATCACCACAATTTAGAGAGGAGAGTCTCTGTTCAACATTTTGTATAATAAAATAATATAATTTTTCATTATTATAATATACTTCCAAACTGAATTATAGCAATTATTTAATAATTGGAGTAAGTTTTGGAGGTTCTTTTGAAATTTTGCAAAATATTCAACTTTAGTTAAAATGAAGAATTTATTTTAGTTT
>NW_006958187.1:1586-6387 GCF_000164805.1 Carlito syrichta
TCATCTTTTAAATAGTAAAGATAATTACATAAAAGTTTTATATATATGTGTATATCTTTATTAATGGTTATATTAATATTCTTATGTCTATATTCATATTAAATGATGCTTATACAAATATTTTATTAATTTTTACTTTTGATATCAGATATAATAACTTCTGGCAATACACAAAGTACATCACAAAATGATTAAGTTCTCCAAAACGTTATTTATCTGTTAAAAAATATTTAACCTTATATTAAAAATTATACCCAACATAACTAATATTACACCATCAAATGTATTTTAATATCATCAAGTTATTAGAAAAATTTTAAAAGTTTCAGGGTTTTTCAATAATCTCAAACAAATAAAGAATGAAATCTGGACAAAATAATACTTTGCCTTTACCCATTTATGTATAAACCTTCCTTAAGGCATATTTGAGGGAACATATTTAAAACTGTAGAAGTTTGTATTTATTTAAAGTGTAAGTAATTTTGAGTGTGTACACTGGCTCAAATCAAAGACTTGTATTTAAGGTTATACCTTTTAAGTTGCACAGTAACTGGATAAATAAAATTATCTACATTGTGCTAAGGATGTAGGCAAAAGAGTAGCTGTAATATGAAGCTTGAAATATAGCCTAATTAAAGGAAAAAAGTAAGCATGATATGATTAGTGAATCAGAGATCCTGGTAGGTTTTAAGAATTGTTAAAGGGGAGATAATAGAGTGAGCTCTAACGATGAGATAATGGTTATTATTGAGTTGCTTAAATTCAAATTTGAGTGACAAATATATTTTAATATTGACAATAAGTTTTCCTCAGGTAAATTGGAGTACCCTGTAGGTGGTCTGATGGAAACTGAGATAATATTAATTCCTTTATATGAGTGTATCACACAAGTATCTTCAATTAGTATGTGTGTCATAATATGTAAAAATCTTGAGAAGCATTGGGCTGAAGATCCCAATTTCAGCTTTATTTTGTCTATAAGACAGAAAGAACATTGAGCTTTGCCTATATAAGAGTACATAGGAAAGGTCAGGAAGATGGCGGCGGAGTCAGTTGGACTATGTGAGTCTCAGTGTAAGAGAATGAGTGTACGTGCTGGTGAGTGAGTGGGCATGTAGTGGCTGACCGAGTGAGGGCTAGGGAGTTAATGGCCAGGGCTCTTCTGGTGTAGCCAATGGTGCTGCAGCTGCTGGGCTTGGGCCCTAACAATTCCCAAGATGCAGAAGGTGAGCACCATTTTTTTAAAATCAATAAAACTCTTCCTGGGAAGAAAATGCTAGGAGATACTGACTAAGTAGGGGCTTAAGAGTAATTGACCAGGGCCCTGGTGCAACAGCGGGTGCTGCAGCTTCTCTGCTTGGTCCCTGGTTCTTCCCAGGTGGCAGAAGCCTAGTGCCATTTTTTTTAAATGGACAAATGTTTTCCAGTGAAGAAGTGGCTGGGAGAGACTACGCCCCAGGCTCTGCCTCTCTACTGCAGCAGGAGAGACTGCTGGCTCCAGGTTTTGCCTCACTACTTCAGTGCCTGACAGGACACTGGCAGCAGGAGCTATGGAGGCAGTCCAGAGGCAAAGTCCCATGGAAGAGGGCAAGAGAGGCACCAAACCACCATCTTGAGGTGGGGCAGGAAAGTGCTCCAACTTGCTCACCAGGTTCCTGTGGTTGATCATCACCCAGAGGGGATATCCTGAAAGCACAACTCCATTCCAGGATAGGCAAGGCTGAGGCACACCCCCATGAATACTTACTTGGGGAAGAGACAATCCTGCACCTCCCCACCAGAGATCTCCCTGACCATAGGAGAGTGGGAGGGGAGGACTGCAACTTTACCCACCTCCACTGCCCTTCGGGACACTGAAGAGAGAGAGAGAGAAAAAAAAGATGACTCTGCAGGAGAGACCAGATTAGAGGAATAATTGCAGAACCTGCCATACAAAGGGCAGGTTTTTCGATTTTTTAAAAATTATTTTTCAAATTTCTAAATTTTGTTTGCCTGTTTATTCATTCATCTATTTAAAAAATATTTTTACTTTGTGCATGAATGTGTAAATAAGGGTTTGATTTGCAGCTCCCCCAATTTTTTTTTCTTTTCTTTTCTGTTTCTTTCTTCTTTTATTTGTTGTATTCTTTTTAGGTGTGTATGTGAAAGATTGAGTGTTCATTTTCAATTTTGTTGTTGTTGGTTTGTTTTTGCTCTTTTGTTCTTCTTGGTTTTCTTAATATTCATTTTTTTATATATTAAGGTGTGTGGCAATATATGTGTGAGGATTTGATCTGAATTACTTTTTTCCCCCAGTCTTTTTGTTTTTGTTCTCTATTCATTTGTGCTAGGCATGTGTATGTATATTTAGCTTTCTTGGTTTTTTTGTTGTTGTAGTTTGTTTTGTTTCACTTTGTTGTTATTCCAGTTTGTTTTGAGGACTGTGTATATGTCTGTGTGTGTGTATTCAATTGTTTTTTGCATTGGTTTCTGCTTTGCATCATCTCATATAGTGGTGGTAGGGAGTGGGTCTCAGGGAACACATGCTACAATAAGAGAACATTATAATTTGCAAGTAGTTTTGGAATCCTAGCATCCCATCCCCTACTTTATTAGACATGCATAGAGTATAATAGACAGCAAACTTCCTGCCCACCATCCTATTTCAAAATAGAACAAACTCAAAAAAACTAACAACAACAAAAACAAAAGACCAGGCTCGGTGGCTCAGCCTGTAATCCCAGCGCTTTGGGAGGCCGAGGTGAGTGGATTTCCTGAGCCTGCAGGTTTGAGACCCACCTGGGCAACTTGGCGAGACCTCATCTTTACAATACATAAAAAAATCAGCAGGGCATGGTAGTGCATGCCTGTAATTCCGGCTACTCAGAAGACTGAGGCATAAGGATCCCTGGAGCCCAGCAGGTCGAGGCTGCGGTTGCCTGGGGTAGCCACTGCACTCCAGTCTGGGTGACAGAGTGAGACTCCAACTAAAAAACAACAACAACAATAACAAAAAAAACCCAAAATAGAACAAACCCAGAACCTGGATCAGAAAAGAATAGAGGGCTGAGCAAACATCAGAAGGAAAAGCCTCTCCCACTGACACTGAATACCAGAACTAAAGAGAAAAACAAGAGATATGTCACAAATGAGGAAAAACTAAAAGAAGACTACAGGCAATTTCAAGTGTACTAAAGACAAAACTCCTGAAAAAATCAGACCTTGGTGCCTAAACAATGGAAGTCACCAAGGACTGACCTGAGAATACAACATGGATTAGGAAATGGATGAAAAGATTGAATAAGACTCAAGAAAGATAAGATACAACACTTAAAGAACTTGTGACAGAGAATTGGGCAATATAAAATTTCATCCAGGAAATAAATAGCAAGATGACAAGCATGGAAAGCAGAAATAATCTAGCTAAAGAAAGAATGTCAGAACTTGACGACCAGACATGGATTTAACCTAATCTGTAAGAAACATAGAAAAAAGGCCCAGAAAGAAAGAACAAACAAAGCCTACAAGAGATGTACGATTATATCAAGAGGCTGAACCTACACCTGATTGGTTTCCCAGAAGAAGAAAAGGAAATGGAGAACAAGTTGGAGCAAGTATTCCAGGAGGTAATTCAAGAAAAATTTTCCCATCTCACCAGAGATGTGACCAGCCAAGCACAAGAGATACAGAGAATGCCCAGAAGATATCAAATGAGAAGAACAACCCCTAGACACACAGTAATTTACCTACACAAAGTAGGCACAAAAGAAAAAATCCTTAAAGGCAGTGAGAGAGAAAGGTCAGACTATCTCCTGGGGAAAACCAATCAGAATAGCACCAGACCTATAGGCAGAAACTCTACAAGCAAGAAGGAACTGAAGTCCTGTATTCAAAGTCTTCAAAGATAAATAATTTCAACCAAGAATTTCCTATACAGTCAAGCTCAGCTTCATTAGTGATGGAAAATTAAAATCCTTTCCAGACACCCAGTCCCTTAGGGATTATGCAGCTTCCAGACTACCTCTACAGGTGACACTTAAAAGGTATTCAGCACAGAAAAAAGAAAGACCACACTCTTCCCAAGAGAACAGCAGAGCACAGAATCAACAGAGAATACAGCGCAACAAGAAACTTGAAAACACACACATACATCAGCCCCAAAGCCAAAAGAAAACAAGCAAAGAAAAATTTTATAAGAACCTCATAGCAGGGATAAAAATCACATTTCAATAATCAACTTGAATGTGAGTGGAGAAAATACACCACAGAAAAGACACAAAATGGCAAACTGGATAAGAAACCATGACCTAATTATTTTCTGCATCTGGGAAACTCATCTCAACACAAGGGATGCACACAGACTCAAAGTTAAAGTGTAGAAAAAGAATTTCCAGGCAAATGGATCACAAAAAAAAGGTGGGAGTCATGATCTTTAACAACTGACAAAACAATCTTTAAGCTATCAAAAGTTTAAAAAGATGCAAGAGAACACTATGTAATGATAAAAGGTTCAATCCACCATCAAAAATTTCAATCCTAAACATATATGCACCCAACACAGTAGCACCAGCATTTATACAGCAAATACTAAGTAAACTAGGAAAAGATATTGACTCTAACACTATCATAGCAAAGGACTTGGATACCACACTAACAGCCCTAGATAGATCTTCAAGGCAAAAAAATCAACAAGGAGATCCAGAATCTAAACCTGACACTCGACCAAAAGGACTTAATAGATACCTACAGATTATTCTGTCTGACAACCACAGAATATACATTTTACTCATCACCACATGGAACGTACTCCAAGATTGATCAC
>NW_006958188.1:0-734 GCF_000164805.1 Carlito syrichta
CCACATTTACTGGTCCACTTGTTTTTCCTTTTCATGCTTGGAAAAAGATTATGCTGATAAATTTTACTTGGTATAGGACCTGTGTCTTAATTAAGTCTGCTTTAGTAGGTGAATTTTACTTCTAGTCTGAAGACAGTAAAAGTAAATTAGTTAAATATAGGATTGACAAACTATTTAAGCTGTTAATATTTTACTGATTTTTCAGGGCAGATTGATACATCTATTTTAATCTCTTCTTTCGTTTCTAAAAATTGACATTTATCTCAAATATCTGTTTTATTGTCTCTCAGCATCTAGTTGGGAGGGTAGCACTTGAACTAAACTTAGATTGCAAATTGGTACATTCTCTTATTATTCTTCTCATTGTGTTATACAAATAAACAAACTTTTAGCACATCAGCTGTAAATCAAGCATTTCATAGTTTCTGACATTCCACAGTAAATCATGAGTTGCAAAAAAATACTGAAGTAATTTTATTTTTGAAATTCTTGCATTTGGTGAATAGTTTTTAGTTTATCTCAATTCTATTCATTATTTACTGCAGAGAAACATCTGATCCTTAAATTTGATTTATTAAAAAATAACAGGACAGAAAATGATAGCATTATATAGTCACCAATATGTATATACCAAAGAGCGGTTGCAAACAATAATTCTTTTTTGTTTAAATTTCTGATTGTAGTTGACTCTCAGCCATAAATGAGAAACCATGATGGAGACAAACTTCTGTCTC
>NW_006958189.1:0-606 GCF_000164805.1 Carlito syrichta
TTTCTTTTTTATAATCAATATTTTTTATTATGATATTGTGGGGTACAGTTAAGGGTTAGGTATACAAATACATTTCATTCAGGCACCCTTGTTGAAAAGAGGTGATTCCCAATCACCAGATATTTACTACCATTAATCCCATCTCCCTCCCACTACTGTCAGTCATTTTCTTATAGTATTACATTAGATATTCAAGGTCCACTATATGAGTGAGAACATGGGATACTCGGATCTTTGTTTCTGTGAGAGATCACTCAGTATTATAGACACTAGTTCCATCCAGGTTGCTGCAAAATTCATGATTTTGTTCTTTTTTATGACTGCGTAGTATTCCATCGTATATATGTACCACATTTTTAAAATCTAGTCCTCTTTTGATGGGCAGCATGGTTGTTTCCAGGTTCTTGCTATTGTGAACAATGCCGTGATAAACATACGTGTGCAGGTATCTTTTTTATTTTTTATTTTATTTATTTATTTATTTATTTATTTATTTATTTATTTATTTATTTATTATTTGTTTTGAGTTGGAGTCCCACTCTGTTGCCCAGACTGGAGTGCAGTGGCCGCTCGTGGCCACTGCAGCCTCAATCTGCTGGGCTCCAG
>NW_006958190.1:0-693 GCF_000164805.1 Carlito syrichta
CTGGTTGAGAAACTGAGGCTTTGCTTCCAGAATCTCTATCCTGTTCTCTTGGTCTATGTGCCTGTTCTAGTACCAACACCAAGCTGTTTTGAATACTGTAAACTTATAGTAAAGTTTGAAGTCTAGAAGTGTGATATCCCTGCTTTGTTTAGTTTGCTAAAGATTATTCTGGCTATTTGTGGTCATTTATGTTTCCATATGAATTTCTGTATTGTCATTTCCAGGTCTGAGAAAAATGATGTTGATAACTTAATGGGTGTTGCATTGAATCTGTAGATTACCTTTGGTAGGATGGACATTTTAACAATGCTGATTCTTCCTATCCATGAGCACTGAATATTTATTCATTTGTTTGTGTCTTCTTGGATTTCTTTGAGTAGTGTTTTGCAGTTCTCATTTTTAGGTCTTTCACTTCTCTGGCTGGGAAGATGCTGAGGCATTTCATTTTTTTTGTTGGCTATTGTGAATGGGATTGTGCTTTTAATTTGGGTTTCTGCCTGCTTGTTGTTGGTGAATAGGAATGCAACTGTCTTTTGCACACTTATTTTGTACCCTGAGACTTTTCCAAAGTCCTTTATCAGTGCAAGCAAGTTTTTGACAGATTGTCTTGGAATTTCAAGTTATAGGATCATATCATCAGCAAAGAGGGATAACTTGATTTCCTCTTTCCCTATTTGGATACCCCTGATTTTC
>NW_006958191.1:0-697 GCF_000164805.1 Carlito syrichta
GGAGTCCTCATATACTGGACATTACACGGCGCCTCGGTAAAGAAGAATAAGGTTTGTGATACACTAGTCCACAATCCAAAAATTCTCAGGGCGTCTTGCTGCGGTATAAACAAGAATCAAGGCTTCGAGCTTGTCTCATGTTTCAGAGATATTTGGCTTGTAGGTATTATGAATCAGTCATTTCAAGACTGCAGCAACATTCTGGTCCTCTTGAGAGTTGTAATTGGCTATCTGGTTGGACAAATCCCTTAAGATCCTCGGGACAGCCAGGCTCGGTGGCTCAGCCTGTAATCACGTGCCTTTGGGAGGCTGATGTGAGTGGATTGCCTGAGCCCGTGGGTTCGAGAGACGCCTGGGCAGCGAAACCTCGTCTCTACAGTAAATCAAAAAATCAGCCAGGCATGGTAGTGCATGCTTGTAATTCCGGCTACTTGGAAGGCTGAGGTGGAAGGATCACCAGAGCCCAGCAGGTCGAGGCTGCGGTGGCCGAGAGCGGCCACTGCACTCCAATCTGGGCGACAGAGTGAGACTCCAACTAAAAAAAAAAAAAAAAAACAAGATCCTCGGGAAAATGTATCATATTGCTGTATTTGGATGTAACTTTGGTATTAAGATGAGCTTAGTAATCCTTAAATTCTCTTTGTACTTTATTTGTAAAGTGGCGGAGGGTTTTGCAGTTGCCATATATTTAGTACGA
>NW_006958192.1:0-804 GCF_000164805.1 Carlito syrichta
TCCAAATAGTAATAACTCCATTATGTCAGCAGCCAGTAATTCAGGAAAAGACAAATACCCCATGCTTCTTTCAACTATTCAAAATAGTGTATTCTTGATTTCTTTCATGGGTATCTTAAATAAACAACAACAACAAAATAGGTATTAGAATTGGAAAACTTGCATTTGAGTACCCATGTCAACCACACAGTTTGCACAATGGTCACTTTAATTTTGTTAATGTTCTTATGTATCAAATGAAGGTGGTAAATGTGCCAGCTTACCTCTTATGGTTCAAGATGTATGAGATCTTTGCCTGGTTCCAGAAGAGGCCACATAATTCAATGTCTGGCAAACTAGGATGAGTTTGGAATTTTTTTCAGAGTTACCAGGAAAGAATTATGTTGCTTCCACCAGGAACAATGAAACAATTAATGGCAAGCCTGTCAATTGCTGGTGAAGAGTTTTGGATTTGCATTGGATCTTCCACTGTTCCTTCTTTCCTGTTTCTCCCTTTTGGGAATGGGATATCTCTACAATTCCTGTCCCACCATTGTATTTTGAAAGCACACATCATGTTTGATTTTACAGCTTCTCAGCTGGAGAACACTTTTTCTCAGGATGAATCTTTAGATGAATCTGTCTCATTTCTGATTTAGATGAAAGTTTGGACTCCAACTGTAACGTTAATGCAGAAACAAGTTAAGACTTTGGGGCTATTGGGATAAAATGTATGCATTTTACATTAGAGAAGGACAGAACTTTGGTGGAACCAGGGACAGAATTTTTTGCTTTGAATGTTTGTGTCCCCCAAAATTCATATGT
>NW_006958192.1:1955-6272 GCF_000164805.1 Carlito syrichta
ATTTTTGTTCTTTTTTTCTTCCTTTTCTGCCTTTTAAAAACTATTTGAAATTGTTTTAGTACTTCATTTTAAGTTCTCCAATGGAATTTTTGCTATGTTTCTTTGTGTTACAATTTAGTGATTGCTCTGGACATTAATATAAATACATATATGAGGGGATACAATAACTGGAATTTATTTATAAAAAAATAATCTATTTTTACATGTTTAAACTTTAGTCACCTTCCAAGTCGTCTCCATTTGATCCAATATACCTACCAAGATACATTTTCTACTCCTCAAACAATTATTTAACTTGTTGATATTTATGCCTTTCAGTTCTTCTGCCTGTTTTTTGATTCACCTCTTCCACATCAGGAAAACATTTTCCTTTAAGGACTTTTCTCATTCAGGGAGGCAAAAAAAAAAATCCCACAGGCAGAGATTGGGTGAGTGTGAGGGACCATTGTGGGCACCCCATTTTTGGTCAAAAATTTCTGAGCATCAACACAGTTTGTGTAGGTATGTTGTCATAGTGGAAGAACCAGTCACCTGTTTGACACTACTTGGGATGTTTCTTCCACAAAGTATGACACAACCTTCTCAAAATTTTTAGATAAAAGCATTGGTTTACCATTTGATTTAGAAGAGCGAATTCTGAGTGCACACTACAAGGGCCTCCCACCTTCAGAAGATGATTATGGTTTTTGAAAGGTGTCCTATCATACATGCATATATACAGAAATAGATATATAAATGTTACTCTGTGTAAATCTAGATATCTTTATCTATCTATAACCAGATAGATAGAAAAGATACATGCATCTTTTCACAGCCTTTTGGGAGGCAATGCTAATTTATCTTTTCAAATTAAGCTCCAAAGGCTATTTCAATTTTATATTACGGTTGTCTGGTATATTTTATCTGTATACAATGTATCTCCCTCACAAGGGAAGCTTTGTAATTTTTGCTTTTTACAGTCATATATTTTTTTTAAAACTTAAGAAAAATAATCCAGTATGTGTTATGCAAGATACTATCCATTTCTATTGCTCTTCCTTCTTTGCTAACATACTAAATTTTTCTCTGGCATAATTTTCTTATAGCCTCAAAAACTTTCTTTGGAACTTCTTTCTTTTAAGAGCAGTGTCTTCTGTCTTCATGACTTCTGAAAGGAAATCTGCAGTTATTAAAATCCTTGTTCTTTCACATAAGCTATGTTGAAAGGTGGCATAAATATTTTGTCTCTATCCAGTTCTCGTAGGTTTCTTTCATTGGAAAATGCCTATTTTAATGTTAACCTTGAAAGATATTTTTGTTGAATATACAATACACTCTCATTTAAATACAGTCAAGTGTCGGTTAACCATAAGGATACCTTCTGAGAAATGCTTGTTAGGTGATTTCATCATTGTACAAACATCATTGAGTGGATTTAAATAAACCTAGAGTGTAGAGCCTACAACATAACCAGGCTATATGGTACAGCCTGTTGGCTCTAGGCTAAAAACCTAAAAAGCGTGTTACTGTCCTGAATACTGTAGGCAATTATAACACAATGCTTAGTATTTGTATATCTACACATACTTTAATGTGGAGAAGTACCATAAAAATACATTATCAAAAATTAAAAATGGTATGCTTGTATAGAGTACTTACTATGAATGAAGCTATCAGACCTGGAAGTTACTCTGGACAAGTCAGTGAGAGAGTCAAGAATGAGTATGAAGGCCTAGGGTATTATTGTACAACACTGTAGACTTTATAAACATTGTACACTAAGGCTACACTAAAATTATTAAAAACTTTGCTGTCTTCAATGTAAATCATCTTTACTGCTAGTTTTTACTTAAATTTTTTAACTTTGCCACTCTTGTAATAATGCTTAGCTTAAACCACAAACACATTCTACAGCTGTACAAAAGCATTTATCTTAAATCCTTATTCTATAAGCTTTTCACTATTTTTAATTATTCCTATTTTTTACTTACAAACTCTGTGTTACAAATTGAGACACAAACACACACATTAGTCTAGGCCTACACTGGGTCAAGATAATCAGTATCATTATCTTTCTCCTCTGTATCTTGCCACACTGGAACTTCTTCAGGGGCAATTAACATGCATGAAGCTGTCACTTTCTATGATAACAATGCCTTTTCCTGGAATACTTCTTGAAGAACTTGCTATTACTATTTTACAGTTACTTTTTTTATATATAAGTAGGTAAATATTCTAAAATATTTACCCAAAGTATAGTACAGTAAATACATAAGCCATCAGCAGTCATTAATAATCAAATATTATGTAGTGCACATAATTTTATGTCTTATACTTTTATATGACTAGTAGTGCAGTAGTTTTGTTTACATTGGCATCACCTCAGATATGTGAGAAACGTGTGTGCTACAGCTTGACAACATTGACAATATCACAACCAATAGAAACTTTTCCACTCCATTATAATCTCTCTTTATATAATCATAAATGCAGTCTGATGTTGACCAAAATATCATTACACAGCACATATCTGTTCTTTAAAGATGTGGCACTGTCTTCTGGCTTCATGGCTGCTGAGAGGAAATCTGCAGGTATTCAAATCCTTGTTCTTTCACATAAGCTATGTGGAAAAGTGTCATGAATATTTCTTCTCTATCTTGAACGTTCAGCAGGTTTTAAAAATATATATCAATATAGATTTGGGTTAATCCAGTTTGAGGTTTGCTTCTTGAATCTCTCAATTTACATCTTAGTCAAATATGTGAGATATTATATCCCCAAATTATTTTTCTGTACCAATCTCTTCTCTTTTCATAACTTCAGTGAAATGCCTGTTTGACTTTTCCTATAGTTCCTTTCTAGTGTTCCTTTTATTGTAAAGGAACAACTTTTTCAAATATTGTATTTTTTATTTCTATAGTTTTTAATTGTTTCCTATATCTCCATTTTTGTGCTTCAATACATACAATAAGCATGGTGAGTGTGGACAACCTTGCCTTGTTTTCAGTTTCACAGAAAAGCCTTAGTTCCTTCACAATTCAATATATTAACTGCTGGCTTCATGTATATTCTGTACATAGAGATAGTCCTCTATTTCTAGTCGTGCTGAATTTCATCAAATGCTTTTCCTGCCTCGATTGATATTTATTTTTTTCTTAGCTTGTTATTATGGTGAATTGCAATGAATAATTTTCAAAATATTAATCCAGACTTATTTGAAATAGATTCCACTTAGTTTTCGCATATAATTTCTTTTATCCATGTCTGGATTTAATGAACTACATTTGCTGAAGATTCTCATCTAAATTCACAAAAGATATTGTTCTACCTTTTTCTTTTTCTTTTCTCCTCATTCTTTTCTTTTAAAAAAATATTTTTGCCTTTTTTGTGACACTGATTTCACAAAATTAGGTAAGCTATCTCCTCTCCTCTTTTGATTTTTTGGAATACATTGTGTCAAATTTGTGTTAATCGTTTTTTGAAATGTTTGGTAAGATTGCCTCATTATGAAATATGGGCCAAGGGACTTATGTTTCAAAAATTTTAAGAATAGAAATTCAATTTCTTGAATGGTTATAGGACTCTGCTGGTACATGCTTAGTAAGTTTTTGGCTTTGAAGCCACTTTACCTGATATTCAAATAACAACTCTTACTTCTTTTGCACTTTAAGAAGTGTTATCGTAATATTTCTACATTCATCCTTTTACTGTTAATAGTAAACATGCTGTGTCATGTTTCAAGGGAGTTTCTTATAAACATAAAATAGTTGAGTAGCATTTTTTTTGAAAGAAAAAAATATTTTTAATTCATGTAGTCAAAGACTCAATATGACAATTTTTGATCTGGAAGTTGATCCTAAAAATACATGACTTTCCCATGAGTATACAATGAATATAACACTGGGATTCAATCCAGGCCCTCCTCCTGCCTTCCAGACTAGCACTTGATTCATTTGTAATATAGGCATTCCTCAGAGATATTGTTGGTTCGGTTCCAAGCTACTACAATAAAGTGAATATCATAATAAAGTTAGTCACACAAATTTTTTGGTTTTCCAGTGCAAATAAAATTGATGTATACATTGTCATGTATACTATTAATGTAGTCTAATGTAATATCATGGAATCTACTTATAATACAGTATCAGCATGTTCAATAAGTTTACATACCTTAATCAAAAAATACTTTATTGCTAAAAATAAATGCTAACAATCATCTGAACTTTCAGTGAGTTCTAACATTGATGCCGATGGCTGCTGGCTGATCAGGGCAATGGTTGCTAAAGTTGAGGTAGTTGGGGCAATTTCTTTTTCTCTTTTCTTTTCTCTGTATTCCCT
>NW_006958193.1:0-923 GCF_000164805.1 Carlito syrichta
CGGTTCGAGACCAAACTGGGCAACTTCCTGAGACCTCATCTCTACAATAAATCAAGATATAAACCAGGCATGATAGCACATGCCTGTAGTCCTAGCTACTTGGAAGGCTGAGGTGGAAGGATCCTCTGAGCCTAGGCTACAGAGTGAGACTTCAACTCAAAAAAAAAAAAGGGATTACACTGGGGAATCTGAAGGGTGGGTAGAAAGGGGATAAGGATTAAAAATTATCCCTCGGATACCACATGAATTACTTGGGTAATAGATTAAATAGAAGCCTTCCAAACCTCATCATGTAACAAACTTGAATTAAAACTATGTATATATATGTCATCATTCTCATAAAGGACCCGGACTACTAGAGAAGCCACCGGAGAATTGCAGGTGTCTTGGTGGGCAGGGAGGGAAAAAGCATGGCAAAACCCACAGTGGTCTTAGTGTCCACCAGAAAGTGATGTCTGTCACTGGCCAGAACAAGTCATCTGAGCATGTTTGACTTCAAGAGGGAAGGAGTGGCGGGTGGGAGAGCATACCACAAAGACCTCTGGTCCTTTCAGAATTCTTTCTACCAGGAAGCTCAGACTCCACACTGTCCCCAACTTTTGAACCTCTCTCCCCACATGCCTTACCATTTCTCTTGTAAGTTATTCCCTTCTGATATTCAATCAGTTAATGTTTATTTGAACAGCTATGATGATAACTCCACTTTTAAGTGCTGTGAGTTTCTTTTTCAATCTTACCCTCCAGAATCTACATATAAATCACCTTTCTCATGAAACCTTTCTTGATTACTACAGCCCATAACAAGTGCTTCGAATTCCTTTACTATAACAAATGCAACTGCCCCCACCTCTCTGATTTAGGACACAAATGCTGTTCTACAGCATTTTCTAATGTGTTTTCTGGTTGAATGTTCGTTTCTTTGA
>NW_006958194.1:0-851 GCF_000164805.1 Carlito syrichta
AATTTCTATAAAATGGCAGTATTAATAGTGGCAATAATGGCAATAACGTTTGTACAGCAGGACTTCTCAGAACTGAACTCACAAATTTAACACCTGAGAATCTTGTTCAAGTGCTAAGTTCTTTACTCTGTGTGGTATGGATCCCAATCATCTGCATTTTTAGACAATGTCCAGATGCTGCTTATTAAAAATGATGATTAGTTTCACCATTAAAGTTGCAAAGGTCTACATCATGTGGTCTGCACTACAGGGTTATTGTGAAGACTAAACAAATTCATTTATGTAAAATGATAAATTCAGTGAATTTTACATAGCAAACTATCATGAATTATCATTTGCATTAAGGGAAATTAAATTTATGTGATCTATTATATTTATTTAACAGACAATGTATGTTACCAAGAGGGTGGAAATAACTTGTACAATGTCACATGAAATAATCCCAGAAAAATCTTGTTGCCCAATATTTCTTTGGTAATTGCTTTTTGCCAACTTGGATCATGCCATCCCTTTTCCATCAACTAGAATATATTCTAATGCTGCTCATCCTAGAGTAGTTTTATACATTCATCAAACTCAAATGTTGTTGCCAATTATGGGAAATCGTTTACAATTGCCCCAAATATCTGTTGTATCCCTGCTCCTCTGAACTGTTTTTTCTTTTTAATTATTTTTATTTTGAAGAAGTGTGGTAAAATGCAGGGTTAGGTATACAAATGGTCATTGTACAGTTAAAGTTTGAACCTCACTTTGGTCCCCACATCACCTGGTTTGAGATGAGGGGCTCTTATTGATGAAGTGTGCTCCCCTGGCATTTTCCCACTACTGCCACTCCCTTTTTTATAGTATTG
>NW_006958195.1:0-922 GCF_000164805.1 Carlito syrichta
CATTCCGAGAATGAAACTGGAAAATGGAGTCCTTATTTAGAGACAACTACATGACCTTTTGCTAAGAAAGAATAAGGAATCTGGGTTACACAAGTCCTCAATCCCAATACTCTACAGAGCATCTTGGAAAGTTCTCAAAGAATCACAGTTTCGAAGCAGGATGTATCTAATGAGAGTTCTAATATACAGGAAAATACACAGCCCATTGCCAAGGGTAAAAAAGAATCGGGGATATAGCAGTCCTCAATCATTAAATTCAACAGGACATCTGCTGTGGCCTAAACAGAATTAGGGTTTAGAAGCTGGAACATAGGTAATAGCAGTCCTCATATGCAGAAACTATATGATCTCTAGCTAAGGAGAACTAAGAAAAATCGTTTCTGGGCAACTTGTTAGTGTAATCAAGGATTTGGTTCTAGAAATCCTTTACTTTCCTGGAACTATCTACGACCATAATCATATTCTCCAGAATCAAAGGAATATTCGTACAAAATTCCTCGATTCAGATGAGCTCAAACTTCAGAAAATTCTTGTGGGTGGGCAGGTAGGAAGTGGAGTTTTGGGTTTGGAATATTCCACATTTTGGGGAGGTCTTGTGAAGTGAACCAGGAATCTTGGATTCCAGTTCCCAAAGAACATTATGTACGTCTTTCACTTGATATCCACAAAACTGAAATTCTCGGTCACCAGGAACTGTCTCGGCATCCTGCAGCATAAACCGGAAGCTGGGTAATTAAGGTCGTCATATACAGGAAACTACACCTCATATTGCTAAGGAAGTATAAGGAAGCTTCCGTGTATGGGTCCTCAATCCCAAAAACTACAGGGCGTCTTCCTAAGATGTAACCACGAATCAGTTTTTGAAGTAGGAATCTGAGTAATGGGAGTCCTCACATAAAGGAAACTTCACTGCCTATGGCTA
>NW_006958196.1:0-725 GCF_000164805.1 Carlito syrichta
CTCTGATGAATGCACTAATTACCAGTGTGTAACATGTCTTGGAGAAATGAAGAGAAATGTTTTATTTTAACTTGCTTTTTGCTAAAATTCTTTCCTTAGTGACCCCCTGAAATAATTATAATACTATAGCCACCAGGATACCAAACATGTTTCCATAAGGGACTGTGTTCTCTCCTTATAGCTTCTTTTTTTAGACTGGAGTGCAGTGGTCGCTCCTGGCCACAGCAGCCTTGACCTGCTGGGATCTGGCGATCCTTCCACCTCAACCTTCCAAGTAGCCGGAATTACAGGCATGCGCTACCATGACCGGCTGATTTTTTTTAACATTTATTGTAGAGATAAGTTCTCACTGCCCAGGCGGGTCTCGAACCCGCGGACTCAAGCAATACACTCACCTCAGCCTCCCAAAGGCATGGGACTACAGGTTGAGCCACCGAGCCCAGCTTTCTTATAGCTTCTATAGGGAGAAGTATATTATCTGTGTAGTTTCATGCAAAATAAGATTTTGGCAAACTAGATATAGGAATTTCTTTAAAGTATAGAGAAATATATATATATATATATATATATATATATATATATATATATGCTAGTCTTGTTGTCATAGTCACACATATGCCAGCCTCCTTTTGTTGTCTTTGTTGTCATAGTCACACATTCAACCGTTAAGGAGTATATCCTACTGAATCTACACACTGCTCTTTATTCTCTCTCTATCTCCTCCC
>NW_006958197.1:0-743 GCF_000164805.1 Carlito syrichta
CCTGATGTATATGTGAGTAATGATAGGTCATACATAATATGCTCCTTTTAAAATAAGGTTTCTTTGCCTTCTAATGCTACTGCTTCTCTACAGGTTACAGTAATGTACTTATTGCACCACTGGAGTGACCTAAGACATTATCATTCAGTCATTCATCTAAACAAAAATTTGCACCTAGTATATGTAAAGCCCCAGTGAGTTAGGAAGCAAGGGGTTAGGAAACTGATGTCATACTTTAAAGACTTCATGAAGTAGTCAGAAGGTAAATCTACACCACAGTAATTGGATACCAGGAAGAAAATAATTAGTGTTGCCTAGGAGATTGGAAAAGACTTCACAGCAGAGCTGTCATCTGGGCTGTGCCAGTTTGGGGTGAGTAGAATTTCATATAGAGTAGAAACCTTGGCACAGAGATTGAGAGAGAGGGAAAACATATGCTACTGGGGAACTGAAAATGAAAAATAGTGAGATGCATTTTTACCTTTCAAAATAGCCAACATTTAACATGAACACTGCCTAGCATTGGTGAGAAGGAAGGGAAAAGAATGCCCAGAGGCCAGAATTGTTGTTGAAGTCATAAATTTATAATTTGTGCAGGAGGGCTATTGGGAGGTATTTATCAATTTTAAAATTCGCATACCTTATGTTAAGACCTTATCATGTAGAAATAGTTGTGCAAGTATAAAAATATATAAGTATTTCATCTGCAAAAGTTTTCAAAACAAAACCAAATAGACAAAAAT
>NW_006958198.1:0-688 GCF_000164805.1 Carlito syrichta
GGCATACACTGGGCATCTTGGAATGTATCTCCCACAAATTAGGGGCACAAGTGTACCAAATATACTCACTAAGGAATGTTTAGCTTTACAATGGATGTATTAAGAGAGACACTGAAATGGAATCCTTGAACACTATTGTAGTCACAAGCAGAAACAGAACTTGTGTTTCATTTTAGGAGTTTTTCCTTAAAAGTTGTTTCAAGTATGGCCATATGAACAAAAAAGTTGTTGATTGGAGGACAAAGATTAACTCCTTTCTAAAATGTGTTCCTTTTCTTTAGTCCGACAGTTTAGAGATGAGCTTTGTCATTTCTTGTTTACAGCAATTGGAATAGATTTTTTTTATTAAAATGCTAGAGCCATTGGTCACTTGATAACACATGCTTTCTCTTATTTCTTTATTTACTCAGCATTCCTATATTAAGCAGTGACCATGTGGCTAATTCCAAAGCAGCACATTATTCTAATGTAGCCAACAGCCTAGCCAACAATGGGTAATGGGAAAATTCCTAGCAGAAGAAATCTTTGTATTAAAGTTTTCCTACCCAAATATATTTAATTATTTTTGAATAGTTGCTGCATACATAGAACAAAACTTACAAGGCACACAAGGACGTACCTTTCAAAAGTAAATCTACCTCTCAATCACATCCCTTAGTAATGTTTTATCTCTAGATACAGAGATGGA
>NW_006958199.1:0-2447 GCF_000164805.1 Carlito syrichta
ATTAATAATGCGGTAGTTGGTTTTAAAGTTTAATGAGGTAGTGTGTGACTTTGAGCTTTGTGCAAACCAGTGTGACCAGGAGCAGTATCCAGATTGGTCCTAGCTAACATTGCAATGAAGGCAGCAGATAAGAAGACTAGGATATGAAGGCGTGTGAATGGCGAACTGGATTCTCCTTTGCATCTAGCATATCTTGGTTTTGTTGACATTCTCTGTGCAAAGAATTAATTTTATGGGAGCAATAAAAAGGACGATATACATAAAATGACCATAGTGTTCTTTCATTCTCTTTTGACTACAACTTATGGTATGTTAAAATTCTTTAAAATAGCAAAGCTTATCAATATAATTTAGAGTCAAAAACAACATATATTGAAGATAAGGTCATTTATCATCACCTTAGGATAAAGTTTACTAAGATTTAATTTCTATGACATAGAAATAAATGGATCAATACTATCACTTTTACTTCCAACTTAAAATGACAGGTTGACTATTCATGAAAGAGAGGGAATAATTAATGGTCGAAGTAATGAGAAGGAGGAAAGACTGAAGTCAAAACATGGTGGAGAAATTACTCCTCTGTAAGGAGTGTCGGTTACTTTGTTTTTATAGGAAGAAATGATTTTGAATATAAAAAGAAATGGAATTCTGGAATTAGTTTTAAAAACATGTTAACAGAATAAAACTAAAAGTGGTTTTCACTTTTGTTTTAGACTAATCTTAATCTTCAAAATTTCTACAATGCATGCTTATATAACTTTAAAACACAGAAAACCTCATATTGTAAAATTCCCTGATCAAAATCTGAGGTAAAAATAATCTCCGATTTTATAATGTGCAATTACTTATTTCTGAAATTGCTAGTTTCAATACATTTAGAGAATCTTTTGATTTTCAAAGATATTAAATCAGTATTATTGTGATTGTTTTGGTCATAATTATCTTCTGCATATTATGTATTTTTATTTTTATTTTGCTACAGAAATGGTTTGCAGATGCTTTAATTTTTATATCATCCTTCATGCCTCAATAATTTCTATTTGTACAGTGATAATTTTGAAAAATATACATCTGCCTTAATTTTGAATTTCTGGATATGTCAGGAAATTGTCTAGAACTTTTCATTTTGAATTTCTGGATATGTCAGGAAATTGTCTAGAACTTTTAAATCAACCAAACAGCAATAACAACAACAAAAATACACAGATTTTTTTGATAGAATGCTGTCAAACTTCCTTGCTCCTTTATTTTTTAGATCCTTTTCCCTGACCCAAGCACTCTCATCTATCTTTCTATATCTCTGTATTTGCTCATATTTTATTTATTTGATTGTAAATAAAATTATAGTTTCACCATCTTGGGTCGAAATAGGTGAAAATTTATATATTTTTAACACATCTCATTTTTTTTCACTGACAGTTTTGATATTATAGGATATTTTGCAATAATAAATATAAATTTTTAAAAGACAATAGCACTAACCATGACCAATGTAAACATAGTGAAGATCAACACTTGTTTTTCAAACAAAACCATTACTTACCATGTACTTGATGATTTGATATCTTCAAATTAAAAATGTGTTCAGCTATTTGTTTTGAAATATTCTATCAGATTGAATAACCTACTAAAGTGTGTGGCTCTATTTAGCTGAATAGATCAGACATCTCTTCAGTAGTGACAGATAAATTATAGTTGGTGCACTTTGTTTTTATTGTCACTTCACAATAACTGCATACTTTCCTAGAAAATATATATGTATATATAATATATATGTAAATATATATGTATAAATATATATGTATATATGTATGTGTAATATATATGTAAATATATATGTATAAATATATATGTATATATGTATATATATTTAATGAAATTTAGGTGCAAGTTTTTCATAAGTTTGACTCAATTATTAAAACAGTTCATAAAATTAAAACATAAAACATTTGTTTAATATGACAATTTCCTGATAATTGACTGGAAATTGCTGCTTATTTAATTGATTTATACATATTTCATTGCCTTATGGACTCTCTGTGTTGTTTTGCACCTTTATATTTTTGTTCTATTTTCAAGTGTAACTGTGATCCTGATTGAAATACTTGCAAATGCCCAATATAGAGGCAGTCCTTCAATACTGGGGAATAAATCAATGGTTCACATGACATAAATGAGTAATTAGAAATATTCACTGTATTAGCAGTTTAGATTATGCTTAAATAAACTATTACCTCCTTATTTAAAATATTTCTTTTCTCACCCTTTCCCCAAACCTCCCATAGCATAGAACAGACTAGAAAATCTTCTAAATCAGAGAACAACCATGGACCATATGCCCAAAATGTCATATATGATGCTTTTGAATGACATCTCATAAGCTAATCTAAGGTAAAATATTCAAGTAGAAAATTGCCCTTTGTCTGGTGTGGTGGCTAATCTTG
>NW_006958200.1:0-8178 GCF_000164805.1 Carlito syrichta
GCATATTTGTATACCTAACCCTTAACTGTACCCCACAATTTTAAAATAAAAAATACGTTTTAAAAAAAAGAATAAAGACAATAAAAGTTTTTATTTTACCTTCACTTGTTCATTCTCTGATGTGCTTCCTTTCTTTATGTAGACCTAAATATCTGACCTTTATTATTTGCCTTCTCTTTGAAGAACTTATTTTAGCATTTCTTATAAGGCAGCTCTATGGTAACAAATGCCCTCGATTTTGGTTTTTCTTAGAATATCTTTCTCCTCTGCTTTTAATTTTCTGAGAGTACAGAATTCTGAGTTACTGTTTTTTCTCTCCTTTCTTTTTATAGTTCACTACACTCTTCTTGTTTACATGGTTCCTAAGGAATAGGTAAATGCAATTTCTAGATTTGTTCCTCTATTGTAAGGTATTTTTTCCCAAAGTACCTTCCAAAATACCTAGATTTTTTTTCTTTACTGATTTTCTGAAGTTTGGGTATGATATGCCTGAGTATAGTTGTTTGGGCGTTTATCTTGGTTGGTGTTCTTTGAGCTTCCTAAATCCATGGTTGGGTGTCTGACATTAATTGGAGGAAATTCTCAGTCATTATTGCTTCAAATATTTCTTCTGTTCCTTTCTGTCTTTCTTTACTTCTATATTTCCATCACATATATGTTTTATCTCTTATAATTGTCCCACAAGTCTTGGATTTTTTTTTTCCCTCAGTCCTTTTTCTCTTTGATTTTCAGTTTGGAAAATTTCCATTATTATAACCTCAAGCTCAGAGATTCTTTTCTCAGCTATGTCTAGTCTACTAATGAATCCATCAAAGGCATTCTTCATTTGTTGCAATACTTTTGACTTCAAGCATTTCTTTTTTATGATTTTTGTAATATTTCCATCTCTCTGATTACATTATCCATCTTTTCTTATGTGGAATCTATTTTTCCCATTATAACTCTTAGCTTATTAATCATAGCTGTTTTCAAATCCAGGTTTGATAATTCCAATATTCCTGCCTTATCAAACTGTATATTTTGCCTTTTAGTATGCCTTTTGATTTTTCTTTGTTGAAATCTGACATTATATACTAGATGAAAGGATGTCTGAAAAATAAGCTTTTTAGTAGTGTGATGATATGATTTAGGTAGAGGAGAAGGATTATATAGTCCTATGATTAGGTCTCTGTCTTTTGTGAACCTATACTCCTGGTCTATGAATTTTACCAATGATTCTTAGTCCCCTCCCCATCCCCCACCTTATAAAATCCCAGCAAGTTAGACTGTGGTAAAATAGTTTCTCCTGTGGGCAGGCTTTGTCAAAAATAACAAAATATTCGAATACATTTCAAAATAGTTACTTTTCTCCTTCCTGTCAGAAGGATAGGGAACTTTTTCCCCATGAATTCACTGTAAGAACATGGTCCCCCCCACTTTTTTTAAAGTAAAACTCACTGAAGTATGGGGCCCCCTGAAGATGGTTTCTCCCTGGAGTTTTAGCTTTCAGACTTGTCCACACTGAACCTCCAACAATTTGTCAACTATAGTTTAGATTTTCCTATGCTGGCACTAATTCCCAGGAAGTTTTCTGCTGGTGGGTTTCTGCTCTAGTAAGTCATGATTCTCTGTGTCTTCCTGTCTTTCTCTACAGCTTTGGGGGTAGTGGTTTTCCCAGTGGCCTCACTTTCCTGATGCGTGTAAGAAGAACTGTTGACATTTCACTTTGTTCAGTCTTTCACTTGTTGTTAGCATAGAGGGTCAACTTCTAAGCTCCTAACAAGCCAGACTGGACACTGGAAGTCTGAGTTTTAGAAACTTTTCCTTTTAGTTTTATCAGTCCTTACTTAGTCTATGTTGAAGCTCTATTATTAGATGCACAGATATTTGGGCTGTTTTTTCTTTTCATTATTAATGTATATAATCTCCTTCTTTACCCATGTTAACATCCCTTGTTCTGAAATATACTTTGTGTACCATTGCTATAACTGTGCCATCTTTCTTTTGAATATTGTTGCAAGGTACATCTTTCTCATCAATTTCCTTATTTTTTTCTTTTGACGATTGTTGAAATTGTAGTAAAATATACATAACATAAAATTTACCATGTTAACCATTTTAGGTGTATAATTCAGTTGTATTAATTACACTTACATTCTTGTGTAACCACCACTATAATTTATCTTCAGAACTTATTCATCATCCCAAACTGAAATTCTGTGTCCTTTGCTGTGGTAAATGTGTGTCCCTCCCAAGCTCCTGTGTTGAAACCTAATCTCCAGTGTAATAATATTAAGAGGCAGGGCCTTTTGGAGGAGATTAGGTCCTGAAAGCAGAACCATCACGAATAAGATTAGTTCCTTTATCAAAGAAGTCCAAGGGAGCTCATTCACCCTTCTGATGCGTGAGGATACAGCAAAAAGGGCATCGCTAGACACCGAATCTGCTGGTACCTCAGGCTTGGACTCCCCAGCCTCCTGGACTGTGAGCAATACCTGTCTCTTGTTTATAAATTACCCTGGAAGGTGTTTTGTTACAGAAGCCTCAGTGAACCAAGACACCCATTAAAAAATAACTCTCCATTACCACCTACCTCTAGCCCCTTATAACCAATATTATAATTTATCTCTCTCCATGAATTTGAAGTACCTCTCATAAGTGGAATCATATGATATTAATCCATTTGTGACTGGCTTATTTCACTTAGCATAATGTGTTAAAAGTTCATTCATTTTTTTGCATATATCATAATTTCCTTTTTAAAAAATCTACGTAAAATTCCATTATATGTATATATCACATTCTTAATCATTTATACATTGATGGGCACTTGGGGTGCTTATGACTTTATTACTATTATGGATAATGCTGCTATGGACATTGGTATACACATATCTGTTTGAGTCTTTGCTTTCAGTTATTTTGTGTATATACCTAGAAGTGGAGTTGCTGGATCATATGTTAATTCTATATTTAATTTTTTGAGAAACCTCTGTACAGTTTTCCACAGCAGCAGTACCATTTTATGGTCTTACCAGAAATGGTTAGGGTTCTGATTTCTCCAACCCTTCACTATTTGCTGTTTACTCTTCTTTCTTTCTTCCTTTTTAATAAGATACCTCCTAATGGGTATAAATGCTGTCTCATTGTAGTTTTGATTTGCATTTTCCTAATGATTAGTGATAGTGGGCATATTTTAATGGGCTTATTGGCCATTTGCTTATCTTCTTTGGAGTGATGTCCATTCAAATTATTTGTCCATTTTTAATTTGGATTGTTTAATGTTAAGTTGTAGGAGTTGTTTTTATATTCTAGATATTAATCTCTTATGAGATATATGATTCACAAATATTTCCTCCCATTCAGTAGGTTGTTTCTTCCTCTGTTAATAGTGTTGTTTGATGCTCATGAGTTTTTAATTTTGATGAAGTTCAATTTTTATTTTGTTGTTGCTGTTGCCTGTGCTTGGTTTCATATTCAAGAAATCGTGCCAAATCCAATGTCATAGAACTTTCCCACGCATTTTTTTCTAAGTATTGTATAGTTTTAACTCTTGCATATTTTATTGAATTTGAATGAATTTTTTCTATTCTTTTGCATGTGGAAACTGATTTTCCCAGCACAATTTGTTGTAAACACTGTCTTATCCACAATGAATGGTCTTGCTCTCTTGTCCAAAATCAGTTGGTAATAAATGCAAGGGCTTTTTTCTGGAGACTCCATTCTATTCCTTTGCCTATATGCCTGTCTTTATGTTGGTACTACATTGTTTTGATTACTGTAGCTTATAAGTAAGTATTATGATTAAAAAGTCTAAGTTTCCAATTTTGTTCTTTTTCAAGGTTGGTTTTTCTCTTCAAGGTCCCTTGAGATTCCATATAAATTTTAGGATGGGTTTTCTATTTTTGCAAAATGGTCATTGAGATTTTGATAGGAACTGCGTTATATTTGTAGATTGCTTTGTGTAGTTTTGACATCTTAATGTTAACTCAATTCATGAACACAGGATGTTTCAATTTATTTATGTCTTCTTTATTTTTTGTACCAGTTATCTTCTTCCTTGGTTAGGATTATTACTAAGCATTTATTTTTATTTGTGCTGTTATAAATATAATTTTAAAAAACATTTCTTTTCAATTTTTCTTTTTAGTGTATAGAAATACAATGATATTTGAGTGTTGATTTTTCATCAAGTTTGTTTATTAGCCCTAAAAGTTGTGTGTGTGTGTGTGTGTGTGTGCACAGACACATAATTTTTAGCACTTTCTATATATAAGAGCATGTAATATGCTAACATAGATAATACTACCTCTTCATCATTAGTGATTAGGAAAAGGCAGATAAAACCACAAAGAGATGCTACTTCACACCACTAGTATGACTATTGTTTAACAAAAAAACAGAAAATAACAAGTGTTCAGAAGGATATGGAGAAACTGGAGTCTACCTACATTTCTGATGGGAATATAAAGTGTGTAATTCCTATGTAAAACTGTTTGACAGCTTTTCAAAAAGAAGAAAATACCATTGCCACATGACCCAGCAATTTCCCTTTTGGGTATATTACGCCTAAGAATTGAAAACATCAACGCTGAAACAGAGACTTGTATGTAAGTGTTCATGTTGTTCTCAGTAGGCCAATGGTGGAAAAAACTCAAGTTTCCATGAACAAATGAATGAATAAATATTCTACCATACACCCACCAGTGACACTCTATAATCACAGTAGCTGTTGCCACTGTACTCTCATCAGAGCTTGTACTGCTGCAACTCCACCAGATCAAGATCCCCTTTACACACTGGATCTGGCACCTTGTGTGCCCCAGGCATGAATTTTTGTACACCACAGAGTGGAACCTTATTCATCTCTGGAACCAGCATCCCTGTCCTGACACCAGACCTGACTCTGCCACTCACTTCACCTTGCTGGTACCATGGGTGAATGTCTTTCCTCCTGCCCACCCATGGGTGAATGTCTTTCCCTACCAAAGCCAGTTCATAAAGTCTTCCAGGGTTAACTACTTTTAAAATTCACAGACACAAAAACAATGCTATAAGAAATACAAAATGTCAGGGATACATGACACTACCAAAGCAACACAATTTATGGTAACCAACACCAAAGAAATGGAGGCATATGGATTACCCAACAAAGAATTAAAATAATTGTTTTAAAGTTTAGTGAGCTATAAGAGAACACAGTCAACTCATCAAAATAAGGAATACATGAAAATATGTGAAATTCACAAGAGATAGAAATTATAGAAAGAACAAAAGAAAAATTCTGCAACTGAAGAATGCAATAAGTGAAAATAAAAATGGAATAGTGAGCCTCACTTGCAGACTTAAGCAGAAGAAAGAATCAGCAAATTCAAAGACAGGTCATTTAAAATCCAGTTGAAGAGGAAAAGGAAAAATCAATTAAAAAAAAAAAAAAGGAGTAGAGAAAGCCTATGGGATTTATGGGGCACCATTAAGTGAACCAATACTGATTATGACAGTCCAGAAGGAGATGAAAGAAAGGAGAAGAAAGCTTATTTAAAGAAATAATGACTGAAAATTTCCTAAATCTGGGCAAGAAAATAGACACCAAGATTCAAGAATCCCAAAGGACCTCAAATGGCTTGAACAAAATGAGATCTACACTGAGACACAGTATATATAAATTATCGAAGGTTAAAGACAAAGAGAATTTTGAATGTTCCAAGAAAAAAAGTGACTCATCACAAACAAGGACACTCCCTAAGACTATCTGGCTTGTTAACTCATAGGAACCTTGCAGGAGGAGAATGTGGGACAATAGTACTGATAAGTACCGAATAAAAACCCGCCGAACAACAAGACTATGTCCAGAAAAACCATCCTTTAAAAATAAAGGAGAAACTGGGCTCGGTGGCTCAGCCTGTAATCCTGCACTTTGGGAGGCTGAGGTGAGTGAATTGCCTGAGCCCGCGGGTTCAAGACCCTCCTGGGCAACTTGGTGAGACTTCATCTCTACAATAAATAATAATTTAAAAAATTAGCCGGGCATGGTAGCACGCGCCTGTAGTTCCAGCTACTTGGAAGGCTGAGGTGGAAGGATCGCCGGAGCCCAGCAGGTCGAGGCTGCGGTGGCCGGGAGCAGCCACTGCACTCCAGTCTGGGTGACAGAGTGAGACTCCAACCCAAAAAATAAAAAAATAAAATAAAAAATAAAGGAGAGATAAAGTCTTTCCCAGCCAAACAAAAATTAAGAGAGTTCATTATCACTAGATGATTTACAAGAAATTCTTAAAAGAGTTCTTCAAATGGAAACAAAAATATGCTGAATAGCAACACAAATGTATATGAAGGCATAAATATCACTGGCTAAAGATAAATATATAGACAAATATGAAATAATGTAGCACTGTAATAGTAGTCTTTACATTACTTTTACCCCTAATGTAAAAGTTTTTTTTTAAATACTAAGAATACCTATAACCACCAAAAAGTTGTTAATGAATATACAGTATAAAGAGAAATAAACTCTGGCTACAAGAATACGATTCATGGGAAAAGAAATGAAATTACAGAGTTTTGTAGTTACATTGTCAACTTAAAATAGACAATTATAACTACAAGATATTTTAGTAAGTCTCAAGATAACCACAAAGATAAAATTTGAATAGATGTACAAAAGATAAAGAGAAGATAAAGAAAAGATAAAGTACTACAAAAAAATCATCAAATAATACAGGAAGATAGAAAGAGAGGAAAAACCAACTGAAAAAACACAGAAAACAATTAAAATGGCAATAATAAATCCTCACTTATCGATATTTATCTTAAGTGCAAATGAGTTAAATTTCCCAACCAAAAGACATGGGGTTGCCAGATAGATAATAAAAAAACAAGATCAAGGAATATAGTGTCTGGAAGAGAATTCTTTTATATTTAAGGGCACATAGGAAAGAAAGTGAAGAGATAAAAAATATATATATATCATGTACATAGTAAGTTAAAGAAAAGCAGAGGTGGCTAGAGACCAAGAAAGTTATTATGCACTGATAAAGAATCGACTGACCTGGAAGATATACCAGTACAAATATACACAACATCAGAGCACCTAAATATGTAAAGCAAATGTTGACAGATTTGAAGGAAAAAATTGGCAGCAATATAATAATAATGGGAGGCATCAATACCCCACTTTCAATAATGGATCGAACATCCAGATCAATAATCAACAAAGACTCTGCAGGAGTGGGCTCGCCCCAGGCCCGTGTGTGTGTGTGTGTGTGTGTGTGTGTGTGTGTGTGTGTGTGTGTGTGTACGTGCATGTGCACGTGCATGTGCAGAGGGGCGCCGCGACTCTGGAGCCTGCACTGGGGACGCCCAGGGACACTCCTGCCAGGACTGCACTCGCAGGCCTCAACTGTGCCTCTCCATGGGTGAAGCTCTTGGTGCCTCTTCGCTCCCACCTCTGCCCCTCAGGAGACCTTAGTGTAGCAGTTGCTGCTCCCTCCCGGCCCCTCCACCCCCGGAATTTCATCAGGAGCTCGTGAGAATGAGAAAAGAATATGGTTTCCAAATCTGTAAACTCTCAGCAGTAACTCTAGGGATTTGTTTTAGATATAGATTCAGCTATCAAGGGGTCTCATTTTCCTCAAAGAGGCATGAGTAAAACACCCCAACTCACTAGTGACAGCAAAGCAGATATGGAAGTATTTCAGAAAGAAGGGCTAAAAGAGACAAGTTCTGGCAAACCAAATTCCCAAGAAGCCCCGAGGAATGCAGGAAAGGCCTAGCTGTCCCCTTTGAGAGAGCATCTTCCTTCTGAGGGTGGCACTAGTAAAACACCCCAACTCACCAGTGACAGCAAAGTACATATTGGAAGTAATGCAAAAGGAAGGGTTAAAAGAAACAAGTGTTTGCTTCAGTCTGAAGTTTGGAGCCATAAAGATGATATTATTCAGGAAACAACAAAGATGTTTATAGCAGGATAAAATAACTGTGATGTTGTCATGTGTGTATGCAATTAGCTGTGTCACATAGGTTAGATTTTTGTACACGAGTTGTTTATCTGCAAGCCATTGAACATGCAGTGGTTGCAACTTGGTGAAATTAAACCTACTGGGTACCTTTAAAAAAAGAGAAAGAAAATCACAAAGACACAGAGATTTGACACACTATAGACCACATAGGCCTATATATATATATATATATATATATATATAT
>NW_006958201.1:0-787 GCF_000164805.1 Carlito syrichta
CAAGGCACATCTGGTACAGAGACATCCAATAATTCTGAAAGAATGAGGAGATGAATGGTCATTTCCTCCAATGACCATTTTTCTATTCAATTCTCCTTTTGTAATGGAGTCCTCTGAGTTCATTATGCATTCACGTATTTGCTCTTTGGTGTTATATGTTGACAACCGCCACATGCTAATACTCTCCTGATCTGTGAGAGATCTTTTCCATCCCTTTATGGAATTTTGTGTCAACACAAATTTATAATTTTAATAAAGGTCACTATAGTAATCTTTTCCTTCTTCATTAGTATTTCTCATAGCTTCAAAATATTTCTCTATTTTAAACTCATGAAGATATTATCTTTACTTTCTATAAAATTATTTTTTGTCTTTCACATTTAGATCTACAATCCATGTAGATCTGATTTGTGTGTGATCGTGTGTGTGTGCAAAAGATGAGGTGACAATTGGGGATGTGTGGTTTTTCTGAAAATATTTCCTGAGAAGACATTCACACAGTTTTTTTTCCATATGTCTGTAGATTGTCTCTGGCCCTCAAATCTATTCCTCTACTCTATCCATCTATTCCCTAGCCCAGTATCTGCCTGTCTAAATAAATCAATCTATGTATCTATCTTACTGTCCTTTGCAGCAAAGCCTCCCCCTTGTCATATTTTTGTCAAATGGTCTTGTTTTTGACAACATGTAGTTACATATTTTAGAAGGTTTATGTCAAGTTTCACAAAGATTTTTGAATTTTGATTAGTGTAAAATGGAGCCTACAGATTACTTTGAAAAGAACAGA
>NW_006958202.1:0-479 GCF_000164805.1 Carlito syrichta
CATTTATATTGCAGGTGTTACTCTGGGTTTATTCAGCCTCATACCAGCCCTTGAGACTACATCAGACTGTCTGAACATTCATGGCTCCCTTGGGCCAAGTGTAACTGTCCAGTGTAAAGGAGTCATAGTCTGGAGTATATACCAGAGGTCTTACAAAACTTCATTGTCCTTGGGCTCTGGGTAGTAGGTCAGGTTGTGTTTGTATACATAGTCAAGGCCCTGGGGAAAAATATGTTTGACTGAGGATTGGATCTAAGGGAACCCTGTCTAAGTGAGTGCCTGGGGATGGAAAATATACCTTGAGGAATCTGACTTGATCTTTTCATCAGTGTGGCCCCTGAAACTACTGAATAGGAAATATTTTAAGCTTTCTGCCTCATCAGGGAGCTGTGACAGAGTGGAGTTAATATGGGCCAGGGTCAAGAGGCCTCAGCCTAAAGTCTGCCTGCCTGTGGGTCATGATCCTTGCTGAGCCTCAG
>NW_006958203.1:0-14320 GCF_000164805.1 Carlito syrichta
AATACACAGCAGGTTTTTGACATTGTTGAAGTTCACAACGCTTTGTTCCTGAATTGACACAAATGATCACACTACATAAAGTTTTTAATTATGCAAGATACTTCCAATATGTATGTTTGTGTTTTCTCTTTAATGTCACTATGACTATCTAAGGACTGCTTTCAGCATCCTTCAAAGATAAGCTGGCAATCTGCTTTATTGTGAAAATGTTTTGTTTACTTCCAAACGCATAAAAAAAATTAAAAAGGGTGTGGTACTGTACTCAGTTGATTGTACTACACTGTATGCATGTGTGAATCTATCTGCCTCCTGTCCACAGAAAAAGGGCAAAAAACAATTTATTTATTTTTTATTTTTCACTATGCTTTAGGAAATTCAATTATCTAATTTGCCAAACTCTTACCTTGGTTTAAGCTACAAGTTAGCATCAGTGTAAGCATCTGGGTGATTCTTACAATCTCTGATGAAAGCATTGACTACCACTAGGCAACACAACTGTGGGACAGGAAAAGTACTTTTTGACTTCCTTTCTGCTAAAAGTTTTTCCTTTTTGTGAACCTCATGAAATAATCATAACAATCTAGCCCTTAATATACACACTTTGCTAAGATAAGGTTCTGAATTATCTCCTCATGTCCTCCATAGAGTGAATGATGTGCTTTTTGAACATTAACAAAAGTGACAAAGTAATTTTCATTGAGGTTTTACATATTTTATCCCCTAAAACACAGCAATGTGTACACTTCAATACAAAAGGCTTGCCTAAGTTAATTCCATGATTAAAATATTCTAGTCTTAAGCTGCAGCTTGAGAAAAGGGCATGAATTTAAACTCTTCATAGAGCCTTAAGCATATATTCATTCTTGCAGATTTGTTTCATTTTTAACACAAATTTATTCTCCTAAGGCAATGAGGAATCAGTCTTCAATTAATCTTAGAATTATGTACCACGCCGGTGTTTCTTCTTATGCCTAAAGATCTTTGTTGTCCAGAAAAGCACTTTTCTAGCAAGGAAACTCCAGAGAAGTTTTTTGACATTGCTAGAGTCCCATCGCTCTTTGTTCCCTGGACTGACACAAATTATTATACCACATTCTGAAGTATTGTTATGTATTACACCACGAGATTTCCAATATGCACATTGTGTTTCCAAATTAACGTCACTGGGAACAGCCTAGGTTTTATTTCATCTTCTTTCAAAAGCAATTTGGCAACCTCATTTCTCTGAGAAAGTGTTTACTTCCAAATACATAAATAGATAAGTAAGTAAAAAGTGTGGTGTTAGACTCAGTTGGTTATATTACAAACTGTTTGAATGGTTGAATCCATCTGCCATCTGTTCATGCCACAAAAGATAAAAATCTTTGCAAGCTTATTTTATTTTATTCTCAATATTCTTTATGGGAATGCTGATATCTGCCTTAGCAAACTCTTACCTAGAGTTAAGCTGCACAAATCATATAAAAGCCTTTAACGTGTCAGCATTCATGTTGATTTCTAAATGTTTAGCCTATTATCCAATACAAGGCCTTATTTACCACTTGGCAACATGTCTCTGAGACATGAAGAGGAAACTACGATTTTACTTGTTTGGTGTTAAAAGTTCTTATTTGGGTAATCCCATAAAATAATCATAATGCTCTTGCTCCTTATAAATAAACCCTGCTTCTATTAGGGACTTTGTTCTCTTCTCATATCTTCTATAGGAGAAAGATGTTCTCTTGGTACTTTTACAAAACTGACCTAGCAATTTTTGGTTTTACATATTTTAATCATTGAAACAATGCAATATGCAGTCTTACATACTATGGGCTTGCTGAAATTAATATCAGATATGTAATAATATATTATCTAAACCTGCCATTAGAGTGAAATGCTTTACTTTAAACTCTTCTGGAAGTTTTGATCATACCTTCATTTCTGCTGATGTTCTCAGCTTTGATCAAGATTCAGCTTCCTGAGGCAATGAGGAAAGTCTCCAATTAAGCCCAGAAGTAGGTACCACTCAGGTGATTCTCCTTAAGTCTATTGACCCATGAAGAAATTTTCTGGTAAGGGAACTCCAGAGCAGGTTTTTGATTTTGCTGGAATCCCACTTTTCTTTGTTTCCTGAATGACAAAAATAATCACACTGCATTCTTCTATGTATTTTGCCAAGAGAATTTCAACATGCATATATGTGTTTTCTCTTTAACGTTACTGGAAACATCTAGATATTCTTTCAGTTTCCTTCAAAGTCAATTGGGCAACTTCCTTTATTTGTGAAAGTATTGTACTTACATTTAAATACATTAATATATAAATAAATAAATGGACAAAGAGTGAAGTGTTAGACCGGTAGGCTACTTTGCTAACTCTTTGAATGTATGGAGTCATCTGACACCTGTCAGTAGCAAATGAAGCAAAAGACTTCTATGCTTTAAAGAAATACTGATATCTGCTTTGTCAAGCTCTTACCTAGAGTAAATCTACACACATAACTTGAAAACTTTGAGCAGGTTAGCATCAAAGAAGATGTAGATGATTTTGTCACTCTCCAATGAATGCACTGATTAGCACCGGACAACACGTCTCTAGTAGTGGAAGATAAAAGTTACCTTTAAACTTGATTCCTGCGAAAATTGCTTTCTTTTTTGAGCTTCATGAAATAGTCATAACACTCCAGCCCCTAAGATACAAACAATGTTTCCATTAGGGACTGTGTTCTCTCCTCATTGCCTCCCTAGGTAGAAGTACCATTTCACTGTACTTTTACAAAAATTGACATAGCAACATTGTATGGAGTTTCACATATTTAAATGCCTGAAGCAATGTAATGTGTAGTCTTAAGTACTGTGGGCTTCCCTAAGTTATCAGGAATGCAATTACATAGAGCCTAAAGATGCAGTTATCATAAAGGGTATGAGTTTTAACTCTTTATGGAGACTTGAGCCTACCTTCTTTCATTCTGTGGTTCACACCTTTGACTTAGATTTAGCCTCCTGAAATAATAAGGAAACAGCCTCCAATTAGGCCAAGAGTTTGGTAACACACAGGTGGTTCTCCTTAATCCTAATGAACTCTAATGCCCAGTGAAACACGTTTCTGGCAAGGGAATTTCAAAGCAGGTTTTTTTAAACAATGCTTGTGTCCACCAAGCTTTGCCCCCTGAATTGGCACAAACAGTTATGCCACATAAAATTTTGTATTACAACAAGAGACTTCCAGCATGCACGTTTTTGTTTTCTCTTTAACATCACTAGGAATATCTAAGGACTGATTCAAAATCCTTCAAAGGCAATTTGGCAATCTCCTTTCTTTAGGAAATTGTTTGACTTAATTCCAAATACATAGATAATAAATGAATAAATAAATAGTATGGTGTTAGACACAGTTGGTAAAACTACTACCTGTTTAAATGGGTGGATTTATCTGTCACATATCCATGGCAAAAAAAGAAAAACCAGATTAGTTTATTACATTTTTCTCACTATGCTTTAAGAAAATCATGATATCTGATTTGCCAAAATTTTACTTCTAGTTAAGCTACACAGATAATGTGGAAACCTTTAACAGGTTGGACTTACTCTAAGTTGTAGACAATGTTTCCTCTCTCTGGTGAATGTGTTGATTACTCCTTGAGAGAAACTACGTTTTAACATGCTTGTTGCTTAAAGTGTTTCCTTTAGTGAACCCAATAAAATAATCACAATACTCCTGCCCCTAATTCACAATCATGTTTCCATAAGGGACTCTCTTCTCTCCTCATAGCTTCCCTAGGGAAAACTATGCTCTTTTTGTACATTTATAAAATTGACCTAGCAACTTTGTTTGAGGATTTACATATTTCAACCCCTGACACAACACAATGTATAGTGTTAAATAGTATGGACATACCAAAATTAATTCCAAGAATACAATAATCTCGAGACTTAAGCTGCAGTTAGAGTAAAGGACATAAGTTTAAACTCTTCATGGAGCCTTCAGCATACCTTAATTCCTGAAGAATTTTGCACCTATGACCTTGATTCAGCCTCCTGAGGCAATGGGGAAAGTTTTCAATAAGTCCAGAAGTAGGTAGCACGCAGATATTTCTCCTTCAGCCTAATGATCTCTGTTGCCCAGTTAATTACTTTTCTGGCAAGGGAACTCCAGAGCAGTATTGATTTTGTTGGAGTTCCACCACTCTTTGTTCCCTGGTGTGACACAAATGCTCACACCACATTTTGTTATATATTTCATCAAGAGAATTCTAACATAATTGTTTGTGTTTTCTATTTAACATCACCGGGACTGTCTTAAGTTTTCTTTCAGTTTCCTTCAAAGGCAATTTGACAATCCGCTTTATATGTGAAGTCCTGTACTTACTTTCAACTACATTAAGATAAATAAATAAATATATATATTTATTTTATAAATATATATATATATTTATTTTATAAATATATATATATATTTATTTTATAAATATATATATATATTTATTTTATAAATATATATATAAATATATATAAATAATATATGTGTATGTTGGACTCTGCATGTTATACTGCAAACTGTTTGGGTGAAAGCATCTGCCACCACTCAGCTGCAAATGAAGAATAACACGGATTTGTTACTTTTTTCTCTCACTGTTTTAAAGAAACCTGGATATCTCCTTTGCTGATCTCTTGCAAAGAGTTGAGCTTTCTCAGATAACATGTAACATTTTAGCAGGTTAGCATCCACGTAGGTTTGTAGGTGACTTTGAAACTCTCCAAAGAATGCACTGATAACCACTTGGCAACACATCGCTGGGACAGGGAGAGAAAAACTACATTTTAACTTGCTTTTGCTAAGACTGATTCCTTTTATGACATCCATTCAATAAGTATAATATTCTAGAACCTAGGATACAAACCATTTTTCATAATAAACTGTGTCCTCTCCTCATAACTTCAATAAGGAGTAGTACTTTAAAAAAGGTGACCCAAAGATTCCTTTGAGGGTTTCACATGTTTCAATCCCTGAAACAATGCAATGTGTATTCTTAAATTGTATGACCTTACCATATTTGTTTCAGGAATGAAGTAATCCTGATGTTTCACCTATAGTTAAAGGACATGAGTTTATAAGTTTTCATGGAGCCTTGATCCTATCTTTGATCATTCTGATTTTTTCACCTCTGACCTACATACAGACCTCTGAGGAAATTAGAAAAGGCCACTCAATTAAGTCAAGAATAAGGTAGTACCCAGATGTTTGCCCTTAAACCTAATGATCTCTGTTGTCCAGTGAAGCACTGTTCTGGCAAGCGTATCTGAGAGAAGGTTTTTCACCTTAGTGGAGTCCTACAACAGCTTTGGCCTCTGAACTGACAGAAATTATATCACCATATTACATTATGTATTAGACCAAGGATCTTCCACTCTGCAGCTTTGTGTTTACTCTTTGGCAGCACTTGTAACTTCTCAGGTTTTCTTTCAGCTCCATTCAAAGTCAATTTTACAATCTCCTTTCTTTGTGAAAGTGTTTTATTTATTACCACATACAATTAATAGATAAATACCACATTAATAAATAAATACCAAAAATTGGGAAAAGTGTGTTTTTAAGACACAATATGTTATACTGCAAACTCTTTGTATAGGTGGGTCCATCTATCACCTGTTGGTGGAAAATGAAAGAAAAAATGCTTCAAATAAATCCCAAAATCTGCTCTGCTAAACTCTTATCTAGAGTAAAGGAATACAGATAATTTGGAAGCTTTTTGTAGGTTATCATCAAAGGAGTGGATTGTGGGCAACTTTACCACTCTCTGATGAATGCACTAATTACCAGTGTGTAACATGTCTTGGAGAAATGAAGAGAAATGTTTTGTTTTAACTTGCTTTTTGCTAAAATTCTTTCCTTAGTGACCCCCTGAAATAATTATAATACTATAGCCACCAGGATACCAAACATGTTTCCATAAGGGACTGTGTTCTCTCCTTATAGCTTCTTTTTTTTTTTGAGTTGGAGTCTCACTCTGTCGCCCAGACTGGAGTGCAGTGGTCGCTCCTGGCCACAGCAGCCTCGACCTGCTGGGATCTGGCGATCCTTCCACCTCAGCCTTCCAAGTAGCCGGAATTACAGGCATGCGCTACCACGACCGGCTGATTTTTTTTTAAATTTATTGTAGAGATAAGTTCTCACTGCCCAGGCGGGTCTCGAACCCGCGGACTCAAGCAATACACTCACCTCAGCCTCCCAAAGGCATGGGACTACAGGCTGAGCCACCGAGCCCAGCTTTCTTATAGCTTCTATAGGGAGAAGTATATTATCTGTGTAGTTTCATGCAAAATAAGATTTTGGCAAACTAGATATAGGGATTTCTTTAAAGTATAGAGAAATATATATATATATGCTAGCCTTGTTGTCATAGTCACACATATGCTAGCCTCCTTTGTTGTCTTTGTTGTCATAGTCACACATTCAAACCGTTTTGGAGTATAACCTACTGAGTCTAACACCACACCTCTTTATTCTCTCTCTATCTCCTCCCACAGTCTTTTAAAAAGTTATCTGTTTATCTATCTATGTATTTGTAAGTAAAGTTCTTTCATAATAAAAGAAGATTACCAAGTTACCTTTGAAGAAATCTAAAAGAGAAATTTAGATGTTCTGAATGACATTATAGAGAAAGCATAGATATCATGTTGAAAGACTCATGGGGTAATGAATAGTACAATGTGGTTTGATAATTTGTATCAATTCAGGAAAAAAGTTGGATGGGACTCCAGGAAAATTACAAATGTGCTTTGGTGTTTCCTTCTCAGAAAAGTACTTCACTGGGCAATATGGATGTTTAGGTTTAAGGAGAAACATCTGTTAGCAACAAAGTAGGTTTTAAAATAACTAATGAAATATATAAAATAATTACAAGAAATTGCTTGACATAATAACTCCATTTTGTTAAAATCCTCCATGTTAGCTGTCTGTCTGACCTAAAAATGATCCCCACACTGTATACGTGTGATTGTTGTGCTGTTTCCATGACCACAAACCCTCAGCTTTGTTCCCTTGAGCCACTCAAGCTGATCATTCTTGCTGGTCATTTGAAATTCACTAGCTACATGTTTCATATAATTGTGTGCTTTGTTAGGTAAAATCAGATGTTGCACCAAGACATTGGTCTTTGCAAATTCCCCTTGTCACATTCAAAGGTTTTATTCTTATATTTTGTTTCCTTTGTTTTTAGTTCCTTGTTTCCTCACCCCTCTGTTATGTAACTCATTTGTGGTTTTTGCCTTTATAAGATTCTTGCCAGTTTATTTGGAGTCAAGAGCATCTTGGCTTGAGTCTACTGACCACGTGCTATTAAAGGACTCATAATTCAAACTTGGTGTGCTGGTGATTCTTTTTTCTCACAGTTTGGTCATAATATTTGGAGGTCTCAGTGAGAATTTGTCAACCACTTGAGGCAGCCTCACTCTGGTTCTCCCCTGGCTTATCAGAGAAGTTATAGGGGAGGCACCCCTTGAGTCATTCAGGGCCCCATAACCTCTCATCTGGCTTGGAGAGAGTTGGAACAACCACTGAATTCCTCTCACTTAAAAAAGAAACAGAGTTTTTCTGCATTCTCCTAGGGGGTAAGAATCTGTTTTTGTTATGTTTGTGATCACAATGTTAAAGGGGGTCATGGTCTGACAAGGTCACCCTTTGGAAACTTCATGCCAGTATGTGGCTAACTAGAGTCCTCTTATTTTCTGCCCTAAGGTTGTTTCAGGGATTTGTAACTCTTCTGACTTGGACTGGACGTGCCCTGTCTGTCATTGTGTTTTAATTCTTTGTTTATTGTTTGCTCATTGATTGTAATGTGTTCACAGAATTCATGACATATCAGTCCTCTGCCTGACAAGACTGTTCCTTAGACATTGCTCATTAAGACAAAGACATTGGCTGAACAGAGTCTCGGTTTAGTATCTGGCTTCTGTTTGGGTACCTGCTTCAACTTCTAACTGCCTATGATACTTCTATATCACTGTCATCCTTGGTCTCTCTCTCTCTCTCTCTCTGCTTTGCATTCTTGCTGTGCTCTTTGCCTCAGGGCTTGCATCTGTTGCTCTTTTGGACTGGACAGTAGGCCAGAAGCTTCTATTATCCTTTATCTTCTCGTGGTTGGAGGTCTGAACCTCATCAGATGCCTCCTGAAGTTTACTGGTTTTGACAATATGGAGTAATGAGCTTCTAAGCCTTCTGGTCCCCTGGACTGTATAATAAGGAATTTATCTCTCGGGTTTGCAGAGAACTTTGGTGTCTGTCTCTCCAAAGGCAGACTCCAGACCCTCTATAAAAAAAGATTGGCCTGAATTTAATGTTGAATAGCCTTCCTCTGGGTCTCTCAATGTTCATGTTACTTAGTCTTTCTGAAAGGTCATTAGTGGGACCCCTGGTCATTCTGATCAGTTTCTCTGTATTGAACCAATGGTTAAAGATATGTTTCCTTATAACTCAGGACCCTTCCTGTAAACCACACTATATGAAGACGGAGCTTCTAATTTAAAAACAGGGTGCTATATACAAAGGTGCCCAGTTAACTCTTCAAGGAAAACTTGTTTTACCTGTTTCTCAAGAGAATAAAATTTTGCCAAAAATCCACCATTCTCAGATGTTATAACCTCCCTGGTAAAATCAATAATGTGGACTCATCATCCCACTGGGGATGATTGCCAGCAGCTCCTTTTTATTCAAGTTACTTTTGAAAAGCTAGAATGCATTAGAGGCGAGGCTAAAAAGTCTGTCCTGGCCTCTGTGGCAGGAACAAAGGAAAAAAAGTCAGTAGATGTTATGGAAGGTTTCCCTCTCCCTCGCCCAGACTGGGACCCAAACACCTTGACAGGGGCCAGGGTATTAAAAGTTTATCACCAGATTTTATTAGCTGGTTTGAAGGAAGCAGCCCCAAAATATATTAATATTTCCAAAATTACTGAGATTATTCAGGGGCCCAAGGAGTCACTGGGGCATTCTTGAACATCTACAGGAGACATTCCATACGTATACTTCGTTTGACCCTTGACATCTGAGAAAGCTAGGGCTATTAATTTGGTTTTTGTGACTCAGATCCTAACATCCAGAGAAGGTTGTAGAGGCTTCAGATTTTCGCAGGAATAAACATTTCTCAGCTGCTTGAGGTAGCTCAGAAGATTTTTAATAACTGAAATGCTGAGAAACAGAAACAGGAAGACAAGAAAATGGACAGAGCAACAAAAGTATCCATTGTCGCTATCCAGGCTTCCCAACCTGGCTCAAGGCCAGCACGTAAAACAAAAAGAGAAACGAGAAAGAGATAAAAGAAAACTGGAGGCATTCAGCTAGCCAAGAATCAATGTACATATTGAAAAAACCTGGGTCACTGGGTAAAAATATATATTGTTCTTGGCACCCAAAGACAAAGGACCCAAAGCCAGTTCTGGTCCTGTCCTCTACTGGTGACCCTCTGGTTTTGCCAACCTATTTTTTGGTTTTAAACGAACAGATCCTGACTCAGGGGACACCAGCCAGTTAACTTGGACTTGGTTACCACAGGGTTTCAAGAACTCCCCAATCCTCTTCAGGAAAACTTTGCAACATAATTTGTCAGGGTTCTGTGCCAAATATCCTGAATGTACTGTACTACAGTATGTAAATAATCTCTTGATTTTGGCTGCAGACTTGGACACTTACTTACAAGTTTCTAAGACGGTTACAGCTCTTCCAACATGGACTATCATGTGTCAGTGAAAAAGGCACAGATCTGCTCAAAGTTTCCTACCTGGGGATATTGGCTAAAAAAAGGTAAGCAAGCCCTGTCTTCGGTCCAGAAAAAAAGCCATTCTTCAGATTCCCGCTAAACAGGTAAGAGAATTCCTGGAGGCAGCTGAGTAATGCCAGCTTTGGATCCCAGGATTTGCTGAGATTGCCAAGTCATTGTACACAGCCACTGCAGGAGATCAACCGCTAAAATGAATTGCTCCTTAGGAACAAGATTTCCAGCACTTCAAAACGGCTCTGACCCAAGCCCCAGCTCTAGCCATCCCAGATGTTATGGAAGTCTTTCCACTTGTTTATTCATGAACAACAAGGAATTGCAAAAAGGGTTCTCGCTCAGACCTTAGGACCCTGGAGAAGACCAATGACTTACTTATGAAAAAGACTGTACCCAGTGGCTTCTGACTGGCCCTCTTGTCTCCAGGCCATTGCAGCCACAGCCATACTAGTTAAGGAAGCAAATAAATTGACTTTCGACCAGAACCTGGCTTTAACTGTTACCCATACTGTTGAAACTATGTTCTGAGGAGCCTGTGGCCGATGGATGTCAAATGCTCACATGATCCAGTATCAAAGTCTCTTACTTGACCAAACTATACTAACTTTCTTTTCTACTTGGTGCCTTAACCCGGCCACCTTGCTACCCAATAACAGTTCAGAAATGCCAGCTCATGACTGTGAAAACCTGTTGGACATCTCCCAGGCTAGACATCCTGATCTTTGGGACACTCCCTTTAGTCAGGTTAATGCTGACCTGTTCCCAGATTGTTTCACCTGGGTAATAGAGGGAAACCGCAAGACTGATGCAGCTGTAACCACGAATCATGATGGAATCTGGTCAGAGGCATTACCTCAAGGCATGTCAGCTCAAAAAAATTGAGATAATTGCTTTTACTCAGGCCCTGCGCTGGGGAACAGGAAAGTGGGTAAACATCTTCACTGACAGCCAGTATGACTTCACTACACTTCATGTGCATGCCATGATCTACAAGGAATGAGGTTCTACCACAGCGAGTAAGACTATAAAAAACAAGAGAAAATATCAGCACTCCAAGAGGCAATATTTCTCCCCAAAAATGTAGACACCATTCATTGCAGGCGACACCAGAATTCAGACACTCCATAAGCAACTGGGAATCACCTGGCAGTCCAGGCAGTTTGAGAAGTGGCAGCATGCCCAGTGTTGACAAGGAGGAATACCCCAGCAAGGCTGAAGAGGCATGATGTGCCATGTAGAGGTTGAGGAGGTGTGCTCTAGAGAGATCAAGAACACTTGCGAAGGGGAGGCTGAGGAGATGTGGTGCACAGCGGGGATGTTGAGGAGTATGCCTCAGGGAGATGAAGGAGACATTTTATAAGGAGGCCATGAATGTGCATCATGGAGAGGCCAAGAAGCCACTCAGGAGGGTCGCACAGGAGGTGTGCCTTAGGGAAGATGAGGAGGCACACCACAGAAATGCACAAAATATGTATTGAGGAGAGGTGGAGGGGGTATGACTCTCAGAGGCCGAAGATGTGTGCCACACCACACACGCCAGAGGGAGACATGCCACACCATACACACTACAGAGAGAGGTGTGCCACACCACACAAGCCACAGGGAGGCCATGGAGACATGCTAAGGAGGCATGCAATGAAGAGGATGAGGAGGTGCACCAGGAGGAAGCCTAGAATGCATGGCATGGGGAGGCTGGGGAGGTGAACCATGGGAACACTGAGAAGTCATAGTGTGGGACTGCTGAAGCAACATGACATAGAGAGGCCAAGGAGGCATGTCACATTGACACCATGGAGACGCAGTATGTGGAGGCCAGAGAGGTGTGCCATGAAGTCACTGAGGGTGCCTCAATGATACCAAAGAAGTATTCTGTGAAGACATGGCTGAGGCACGTCTTGGGATTGTCAAGGAGCTACACCATGGTGAGAACAAAGAGGCATCGCATGGGGAGGCCATGGATGCACACCATGAGGACATCAGGGAGGTGTTCTGCCGGGATGTTGAAGAGGCGTGTCCCAGGGTTGCTGAGAAGAAGTGTTGTGGAAATACAAAGTAGATGTGCCATTGGGAGGGGAGGAAGGGGCACTGGGGAAATGCCAAGGATGCATGCTGTGGGGTCACAAAGGAGGCATGGAATAAGAAGGCCATGGAGGCACACAATGGGAGGCTGAGGAGTCACTCAGTGGCATCGCTGAGGTGTACCAGGGGAGAATGAGGAGGTACATAGTGGGGGTGCTGAAGAGGTTCACCATGGGAGACTGAGGAGGTGTGCCATGGAGAGAAAATGCACTGTGGGGATGCCAAAGAGGTGTACCATGAGGAGGCTAGGCAGGATACAAAAATGACAATGAGGAGCATCTCACGGAGGCTGAAGAGTCAGTGGGGAGGCCCACGAAGTGTGCTTTGGGGACCAAAGAGGCATGCTTTGAAGATGCTGAGGAGGTACACTGAAGAGATGCCAAAAAGGTACATTTTGGGGTCATGATAGAGGCATGTTGCAGGAATGCTGAAGAATGCCGAGGAAGCATGACCCAGGGAGGCCAAGTATTTTGAGAGTCAGAAGTCTGAGGAGAAATGTCACAGGAGACTGAGGATGCACACTATGGGGGAAGCTGAGGAGGTGCACCATGGGATTGCTGAGGAGGCGCCATTGGGGTATCAGAGGAGAAAAACTGCAGGAACGAGGAGGGATGCTGCAGATTTGTCAAAGAGGTATGCCACAGGGATGCCAAAAAGTTTGTGATGCCATGGGACCCTGAAGAGGTGCTTCACAGCGAGTCCAAAAGGCACTTAGTGGAGCATCTAGGAGGCATGCTACAGGAAGGATGAGAAGGCATGGTACAAGGAGGCTGAAGGGGCAAGTTGTGGAGATGTCAAGGATGTTTGCTATGGGGATGCTGAGAAGACATGCAGCATGAACGTGACCCAGTGAGGATGAGGGGGTGCAGTATGCCAAACAGAGACTGAGGAGGCACACCATAGGGAGTCCATGGAGGCTCACAAATGGGAGGACACAAAGGTAGGGTACACAGTGAAGATGCTGAGGGATTATGATGTAGGAGGGTCAAGGAGGTACTCCATAGGAGCATGTGGAAGAAAGCCATAAGAAGGCCAAGGAGATCATCAGAATCGCCTAGGAAGCATGCCATGGGGAGGAAGAGGAGGCATGTCATGGGGATGACAATGAGGTATGCCATGGGGAGGTTGAGGAGGCATGCTGAAGGGACCATGTAGTCGAAGGACACCATGTGTGTGACAAGGATGCATGCCATGGCGATGCCCAGAAAGAGTGCCATTGGGAGGCTGAAGATACACATAATGGAGATGCTGAGAAGGGATGTCATGTAGAGGTCATGGGGGCATAGTACATGAAAGTCAAATAGGTGTGCAGTGGGGAGGATGAGAAGTCATGCCACTGGGTGACCAGGATGCATGGCATGGGGAGGCTGAGGAGGTACACAGCAGGGATGCCAAGAAGGTACAACAGGGGAACGCCAAAGAACAACTATGTGAGAAGACTGAGCAGGCACTCTGAGGGAAGTATGATAAGGCACACTGCAGTGACACTGTGGAGACACACTATGATGATACTGAGAAGGCATGCCACAAGAACAAGGAGGTACAATGTGCTGCACAGAGGATGAGTAAGTGCATCATGGGAAGGCTGAGAACAGGTTCCTGGGTGAGGCTGAGGATGTGTGACTTGGAGATGCCAAAGAGGTTCACTGAGGGAATGATGAGGATGTGTTCACCAGCAAGGCATAGGAGGTGCAAGGTGCTGCACAGAGGCTGAGGAAGAGCACCATGGGGAGTCTAAGGAAGCATGCAAAGGGGAGGCCAAAGAAGTAGAGTGCCCAGCAAAGATGCTAAGGAACTGTGGCACAGTGAGGCTTAGGAGGAAATCATAAGAAAGCTGCAGAGATGCACCACTTGAAGGCTGAAAATGTGCTCAGCAGGATCATGCAGGATGTGCATCACGGGGAGGATGAGTAGGCATGTTGCAGGGATGTCAAGAAGGTGCGCCATGGGGAGGTGGAGGAGGCATACCATAGGGAGTCCAAGGAAGGGTGTGTGAGTAGGTTGAAGATAGGCCCTGTGGAAGCACTGAGGAGGCACGCTGTTCAGAGGCAGTGGAGACACACCACGTGGAGGCCAAGGAGGTGCACAAAGGGGAGAATGAGGAGACCTGCCACAGGAAGGTCGAGTCTGTGCAGCACAGGGAGATTGGGGATGTATGCAGCAGGGAAGCGTAAAAGGCACGCCACTGGAACACTAAAAAGGCACAATATGGGAAGGATTAGTAAGCATGCTGCAGGGAAGATGATGAGGTATGCTGCAGTGACACCATGTAGGTGCACTGTGGGAAGACCAAGGATGTATGCTGTGGAGATACTGATGAGAGTTGCCACCGGAATGCAAAGAAAGTTTGCCATGGGGAATCTGAGGAGACACAGAACAATGAGGCTGAATAGGTGTGCCTTGAGAGTACCAAGGAGGTGTGACACAGGGAGGTTGAGGAGGCATGTCAAAGAACTACAAAGAAAGTATGTTGTGGAAATGCCAAGTAGGGACTAT
>NW_006958204.1:0-1507 GCF_000164805.1 Carlito syrichta
CCATCTGATTTAACTAGCTTTTTAACTTGCTAACAAGCTGGATAGCCAACTGTCTTAATGAGCTGACTTAACTAGCTGACTTAATGAACTTGTCACCTGGCTAGCCAGCTGACTTAACTAGTTGGCTACATATCTAACCAGCTGGCTAGCCAGCTGAGTTACCTAGCTGACTTAAGCTAGCATGACTGCTAGCCACCTCTCTTAACTTGCCAGCTATCTACCTAGCCAGCAGGTTAGCCAACTGACTTAACTAGCTGACTTGAACCACTATCCTACTGGCTAGCAAGCTGACTTATGTAGCTAGCTACCTACCTAGCCAGCTGGGTAGAAAGCTGACTAAAGTAGTTCACTAAACCAGCTATCCAGTTGGCTATCCAGTTGATTTATGTAGCTGATGTAACTAGTAGCTACCTAGCTAGCCAGCTGACTTAAATAGCTCACTTAAATTGCTAGCTACCTAACAAGACTGCTGACTTAACTAACTGACTTAACTTGCTAGCTACCTAACTAGCTCTCATATAGCTAGTTGACTTAACTAGCTGATTTAACTATCTAGCTACCAGATTTATAAAGTTGACTTATCTAGCTAGCTGCCTAGCTACCCAGTTGACTTAACTAGCGAGCCAGATGGTGTAACAAATTTTTAACTAGATAGCCAGATGACTAGACAAGTGACTTAATGAGCTGACTTAAATAGCTAGCAAGCTGATTAGCCAGCTGACTAAACTAGCAGACTTAACTAGCTGGCCAGCTGTCTAGCAAGGTGACTTTATTGCCTAGTTAACTAGGTAGCCAGTAGCCTAGCCAGCTGACTTAAATAGCTGACTTAATGAATTAGCTATCTGGCTGGCCAGCAGATTTAGCTAGCTAGATACCTAGCTAGACAACTATATAGCCAGCTGACATAACTAGAAAGACTGATGTATAGCCAGCTAACTTAACTTGCTACCTACCTACATTTCCCACTGGCTTGCCAGCTGACTTAACTACCTCACTATCTAGCTAAACTGCTGGCCAGCGAGCTGATTTAACTATGTGACTTAACTTGCTAGCCAGCTAGCTAGCCAGCTGACTTAACTAGCTAGCTATCCTGCTAGGCAGCTGGTTTGCCAGATGATTTAGCTAACTGATTTAATTAGCTAGCCAGTTGACTTAACTAGCTGACCTTACTGGCTGTCCAGCTGAATTAACTAGCTGATTTCACCAGCTAGCCAGCTGGCTAGCTAACTGACTTAACTAGCTAGCTGCCTACCTAGCTATCAAGCTAGCCAGCTGAATAAACTAAGTGACAACAAGCTACCTAGCTGCCATAAGTAGCTTACTTCTATCACTAGCTTCCTTGCTGGCCAGCTGACTTAACTAGCTAAAATAACCAGCTAGACAGATGGCTAGCCACCTGACTTAACTACCTTTTTAACTATCTAACCAGCTGGATGGCCAAATGACTTAATGTGCTGAATTAACTAGCTAGCCTGCCAGTTGCCAGGTGACTTAACTAGCTGACTTA
>NW_006958205.1:0-889 GCF_000164805.1 Carlito syrichta
CATGTACACTTAAAACTCTGTCTAGGTTTCCTGTTTCTGCTCTCATTACAGGGATAAGAACAAAACAAAACAATACAAATCAATAATGAGATTTCACTACACATTCACTATATAACCGTTATAAAAAAAGAAATAATGAAACGGAAAAAATGAATCTACTATGGAAAAACCTATAGCTCTTTCTAAGCAATAATGCATAACCTACCACAGATTCTAGCAATTTCACTTTTAGGAAATACAAAAAAAAAAAAACCAGGTGAGATAATTCAAGAAAATGAGAGCTTCTAAACTCACCGAGTAGGGTCAATGTCCAAGATTGGCTTCGCTGACGTTCCCTTCTGGGCACTCAGGGCACCAACACTGCAGGGGTCTGCAGTGAGGCCAGGGCCCGGCTCCCTGATCATCAGCTGGGCTGGTAACCTGGCTCAGCGTCTTCGGCGTGGGGGGCCAGCTCCGCGGTCTGCGGCCGTCATCTGCGCGTGGGCTCCAACTCCTCTGTCTGCGGAGACACAGGGGTCGTGGCTTCCTGACTGTCGGAGTCGCTGGGGCCGCGACTATGTGGTCCTCGGGCCCGGAGGCTGGCTCCGCGGTCGTGGGTGGTGGGAAGCACCCGGTTCCGAGGTCCTCCGCCATCTTCACGTGGGCACCAGCTCCTCTGCGGAGGCTTGGGGAACCTGGATTCGCAGTCGTGAGCTGGGCTGGGTACCTGACTCTGCAGTCCTAGGCGCAGGGGACCTGACCATCAGCTATGTGGGGGCCCCAGCTCTTCCGTCTGGGGAGGCACGGGGTCGGGATCCTGGCTTCGCAGTATGCAGTGGTGCGGGGCCGGCGTCACGGTCTTCGGCTGCGCTGGGGCCCCGGACCTGAGGTCGTCATCAGCACGGAAAGG
>NW_006958206.1:0-365 GCF_000164805.1 Carlito syrichta
GGCTGGTCTTGAACCCACAGGCTCAGGCAATCCACTCCCTTGGCCTCCCGAAGTGCTGGGATTACAGGCTGAGCCACTGAGCCCAGCCAGTTCATTTTAATTTATATGCTAGGGACAGGGGTTGTTTTTATATATGGTTTTGAAACTACCTTTTCTTTTTCTGATTATAATATGTGTTTATTGTAAAAACTGATATAGAAAAAATGTGAAAATAGAAGGGTAGATCCTCCCACTACCAGAGATCGTTTCTGTTTTAATCTTGGTGAATTCCCTTCTAGTCTTTTTCTTTTAAAAAAAATGCATGAATATATATATATATATATATATAGTGTATATATATACACACACACACACATATATATACA
>NW_006958207.1:0-8743 GCF_000164805.1 Carlito syrichta
TGCCACCACCTCATTGGACTTATTCTTTCTCCATCTGCTTTTATAATTTTCTCTTGATTGCTAGTTTTGAGAAATTTAATTGTGTGTTGCTTTCATGTTTTTCCTTTATGTTTTACTTGTTAAAATTTGTTGAGAACTTATTTAACTGTGGATACACCATTTTCAGGAGTGTTGGAGAATATAGTGCCATATCTTTAAATTTCTTTGTCTCTTTCTTAATTTGCCAAATCCTACTATCACTGTATTAGACAGACTGAAGTATTTACAGGTCCCTGACTCTATTTTAAGATATGTTATTGCTTTTTTCGCTCTTAATTATTCTGGATAGTTTCTGATGCTGTCTTCAAGGCTCATGTGTTTTCAAAAGAAATATTTAATCTACCACTCACCCTCCCCAGTGTTCCATCCCAGCACCCTCCACCACATCATGCCATCCTATTAGATTGAACCATAACCTAAACAGACAGCAGGCATGGTCAGAGAACGACAGACATCAGTGAAACGTAGAAGTCAGTTTGTGGTTCTGATGTTTTATTGTCTGCGGCATACAACTAAGAACAAGGAGAGTGTGTGACATGCAAAGTCACTCCAAGACCTCCCTCCACGCTCCAGGCCCTGAGTGGATCACCCGTGCTCAGACCCTCCCGGCCTGAAAAAGCAGGACTGCAGAGTGTCAGGAACGCAGTCCTGAGTGCCCCAGCGAAGGCAAGGAAGGATGTGAGGGGCAAGTGAGACACAGCTGACTAGGGAAGAGAATTAGGAGGCAGTGGACATCAGCATGGCCTCTCCTGGGAGCTGGTAGCTGAATCCAGCTTCGTTCCATATGGAAAAATGGGCCCTCAGTTGTGGTCTGGGGTGAGTCATGAAGGACAGGTCACAGATTGGATTGATTGGATCTTCAGAACTCACAAGGCCCCAAGTTCAAAGCCTTAGATCTTGCACTGGCAGCAAACGGGGCCGCAGCAGCTGGACTGGCAGCAGCAGGGCTTGCAGCAGCTGGATTGACAGCAGCAGGGCTTGCAGCAGCTGGACTGGCAACAGCTGGACTGACAGCAGCAGGGTTTGCAGCAGCTGGACTGACAGCAGCAGGGCTTGCAGCAGCTGGACTGACAGCACCCACAGCCCCCCTTGGAGCCCCCACAGGAGCTACAGCCCCCGCAGGAACCACAGCCCCCCTTGGAGCCCCCACAAGAGCCACAGCTGGAGCAGGAACAGGCTGGCACACAGCAGCACACGGGCTGGCAGCAGCTGGACTGGCAGCAGCCACAAGAGCCACAGCCCCCCTTGGAGCCCCCACAAGAGCCACAGCCCCCTTTGCCACCGCTGGAGCAGGAACAGGCCGGCACACAGCAGCACACGGGCTTGCAGCAGCAGACGGGCACACAGCAGCTGGAGCCACAACCCCCACAGCCAGAGCCACAACCTCCGGAACAGCCACAGCAGCCCATGGTTCTGTTGGTTGAGAGTGGAACAGGTAGAGGCGCAGGTGGAGATAGAAGTGATCAGGTTTGGGCTCTCCTATGCCCACAGGGCCTTTATATCCTGCCCGGTCACTTACCACTGGGTCACGTCACCAGGGCTGTTTACGGTATTTCCTCAAAGTGCTTATTGGTTTGCTGGACGTGGGGTTCTCAGTGGCCTGATGCAAAACTACTCACTTGCTAACGTCAATCTTTAGCCACTTCCTCATGATTAGACTCTCACCTTCACTTGGTCACCCGCCTTCCAATTTCTGCATGTGCCAGGCAGAAGACGCATTTCCACCAAGACCATGTGGGTGGTTTCTCCCCGTCTTGTCTTTCCACCTGTGCAAATAGATGTCCTTGAACTGTGGGCTCTGTGTCCACCCGGGTTGTTTCTTCCTGACTTTTCTCTGTGTCGTTAAGAGGCTGAATTGAACACACACGCTCTGACCTCATTCTGCATTGACACCTGCATGCGCCTCTGTTAATCTTCCCCTTCCTGACTTGAAGACATCAGGTGCTGGTGACTCTTGGGTCCTCCATGTTCAGCATCTCAGCAGTGAGAATCCTGTATTGTTCACATCATCGTGAGTTTTGGGGACGGCAAGAGTGTCTCGCTCATTGTCCTATTGTGGATTTATTTAATTAGTTATGAATGAGGGTGATCTTTTTACTCTATGGCAAGGTATACTTTCTTTGACTTGTTGTCATTGTTTTAAAAGCTATTCGCTATGGAGGAATCACATTCTTTGTGATCACACAATGTACTTTGTTTTCCATGTGTGTTTTCCTGGGAGTTTAGTCCAAGACATTTGTAAAAGCCACTTTCCCCTCATCTTAATTGTCATTTGATTTTCTGCCTGGCCTACGAGATGGTATGAAAATGAGGGTCTCTACAACTTGGGGGAAAGGCCTCGTCTTGTCTGAAATTGGAGGGAGAGACATCATCGTTCCAGGAAATGCCATGTCACGAGGAATGTGGAGACAGAAGCCTGAGTGAAACACCAGAGAGGGTGGTGCCCACTCTGTGGGCTTAAGCTCTCTCCCCAGAAACAAAGATCAGGGGTGCGGCCTTGCAGGGTTGCAGCTTACCCCTCCTGACCAGCTGGAGCGCACCTAGGTGGCCACCTTCCACAAGACCTGGGCCGTGAGTCCGAGCCAGGCTGCTGACAAGGCTCTGCCCCCGCCAGCCATGCCTGCGGCTACCCCAGAAGCGAATCCAGCAGCTGGTGCCACCCTCTAGGCTGGGCCTGGGGGCTCTGTTCCCAGACACTGGGCAAAGGGAGCCAGAGCATCTCAACTTGTTTCCACACAAGTAGAAAATCTAGATAGGATTGTCCAAAGCTGAGAAAGAGAGAAGGAGATGCTCCAAAAACTATACAACGGAGCACTATTACAGTAGAAGAGGGAGGGGGAGATGGAAGGAAGAGGGAAAGAGGAAGGAAGAAGAGAAATAAGGGAGAAAAGGAGAAAAAAGAAGGAAGGGTAGAAGGCAGAAGGAAGGGGCAAAATAAGTGAGGAGAAAGAAATGGAGGAAGGAAGGAAGGAAGGAACAGAAGAACAACAGTAGGAAAGGAAGGACGGAAAGAAGAAACAAGGAAGGCAGAAATGAGAGTAAAAGGGAGGACGCAGAGAGAGAAGAGGGAAGGAGGGAAGGAGCGGAAGGAAGAAGAAAGAGAGGAAAGCAGTAAGGAGGAAAGAAAGAAAGTAGAAACGAAATGGAGAAAGGAGAAATAGGCAAGAAGGAAGGTGGGAAGAAGGAGGGAAGGGGGAGGGAGGAAGGCAGGTGGGAGGGAGGAAGCCAGGAAACCAGGGAAGAAGACACGTTATTCCAGCGACACGGACGGCATCGGGAAGCAAAAGTAGCTTTCCCGAGTGGCTGAGTCACACCGCAAACCTGAAATGCGCCATCCTAACTCCAATAGGGCCCACAGACGACACGGTGGAGTCTAGAATCAGTTCATGAAGGGACCCCGGAGGCCTGGGGAGATGGCGGAACACAAGAGTCACTACAGAGCGGGGGACCGGGCTCGGGGGCAGGGGCAGCATAGCGGTGGCAGGAACTCGAATCGTGGGCAGGAGAGAAAGGCTTGAGCTGCTCAGCGTGCGGATGAAACGCAGATCCGCTAAGTCAGCCAGACCGCGGTTCGGGGACACGGGAGACAGTGCAGACCCAGCCTCGGTATAAGTGGGGAGGCCGTCATTCGCATAAGGCCCTTTTGCGGACATGTTTTCGTTTCTTTTGTTAAGTATCTAGGACTCGGACTCGCTAGACGGCAGGCCAGTGTATGTTTAACATCGTAAGAAACTGACAATTTCCAAAGTGGTTTTCTCCAGTCGACCCTCCCCAGTGACGTCTGGGAGTGTCAGTGGCCTTTGGTAACATGGCTGCGTTGGCTTTGAAACGTGAGCAGCGGGGTGGGCAATCCCATCTCCTGCTGATTTTGACTTGCTTTTCGAAATGACTAATGCCTGTGAGGTTCTTTTCATGTGCTTATTGCCCACGGATATATCTCTCTTATTAAAAGTTTTGTGAAATGCTTTGCCCATTTTGTTCCTGTCTTTGTTGTTGATGTGTTGGAGGTCTTCATAAATTCAGGCTGCATAAAGTGCTTTGCCATACACATCCGTATCTGTATTATCGTCTATCTTTATATCTTCTCTATCTTGATCTATATCTTTTTATATCTATCAAGTATGTCCTTATCTATCTGTCAGATTTTTGTGTCTCCTGCTTTGCCTCATTATGATCTTAACTTCTTTGATAGGAAAAAGTATTTGACTTTTAAATTTATGTTAACTTTCTCATCCTAATGGTTAGTGCTCTTTTTTGACCACTCTGAGAAGTCCCCTGGGTGTTAGAATATTAGAGTTCTGGTCTCTATGACGACTTCTATGATGGATCTCCAACTAATTTTTGTGTGCAGAGTGAGGTGGAAGTTGAGATTGGTTTTCCATGCATTTATCCAGTGGTGTTAGCCGTATTTGATGAAGCTGCCTTCCTTATCCCACTAAAATCCTGAAAGGAAATCCATTGAAATATCTGTTGAGTCTGTCTCTATATTCTGTTCCACAGATCCACACGCCTCTTCCTAATGCCAAGACAACATCCAGTCACTGAAACATTTCAGGAAGTTTGGAAGTCAGGTAGGGAGAGGCCGACAACTGCATTTTTCTCTTTTAGGAGTGTTTTAGTTTTTTCAATTCCTTTACTTTTCTCAGCAAATTTTAGAACCACTTGTCAATCTCAACAAAAGCATCCATTTATGAGTTGATAGCATCTTGCTGCATCCATAAGTCCATGTAAGGAAAAATGACATCGTAGCAACCCTCGTCGCTCCGCTTCAGGAATACAATATATCTCTCCATTTACTCTGGAGTTTAAAGTTTCTCTCACCAATGTATTGGAGATCTTAATATACATGTCATGCCCATATTCTGTTAACATTTTTTCCAATCACTTTATGCTCTTTAGAATTTTATTTTCTAGAGTTCGTTCTTAGTATGTAGAAATAGCAGATGGGTATGGTGATTCACGCCTGTAATCCCAGCACTTTGAGAGGCAGAAGTGAGAGGATTGCCTGAGCTCATGAGTTCGAGACTTGCCTGGGCAACTTAGTGAGACCTCGTCTGTACAACAAATCAAAAAACAATTAGATGGGTATGGTGGTGCAAACCTGAGCTACTAGGAAGGCTGAGACAAGGATTGCCTAAGCCCAGAAAGAATGTCGACCTCCAGTGGCCATGAGCGTGCCACTGCCCTCCAACCTGGCCAACAGAGTGAGATTCTGACCCCAAAAATAAAAATACAATTTATTCTTGTATGTTGTGTTTGTATTCGCTAACCTTGCTGAATTATTTTTTCTAGATGCTTTTAATAGACACCTTGGAATCTTCTACAGATAATATTATGTCGCTAAAGGATAGTTTTACTTTTTCCTTTCCAATCTGCATACCTGTTGAATTTCTGTTTTTTCCCTCTCTCTTTTGCTTATATTTATTTTTATTTGAAAGATGTGGGGTACAATTCAGTATTAGGTATACACGTGGTCATCGTACAGGTAAAGTTTGGTCTCCCTTTGGTTCCCCACTTCACCTGGTTTGAGATCAGGTGCCCTTATTAATGTTATGTGTCCCCTCCCTCCCACCCCTGGCAGTTTCTGGCTACTGCCAATCCCTTTCTTGTAGATTATAGTAAATGTTCAGGGTCTGCTTATGAGTGAGAACACGTGGTACTCCGTTCTTTGTTGCAGTGAGAGATCACTGAGTATTATAGACTCTAAATAGATCCAAGTTGCTGCAGAGTCCATAATATTGTCCTTATTTGTGGCTGCATAATATTCCTTCAAGTATATATACCACATTTTAAAACCCAGCCCTGTATCAGTGGGCAGCAAAGTTGGTTCTATGTTTTTGTTATTGTGAATAGAGCTACAAAAAACATGCGTGTGCAGGTGTCTTTTTGGAAGAGTGGTTTAAGTTCCTCCAGCACATTCACAGAAGGAGGATTGCTGGAGTGTTTGCAAGGTCAATTTCTAGATCTTTAAAGAATTGCTACTTATCACGACTCTTAGCTCTGTTTCTTACTAGGCTGGCCAGGCCCTTCAGTGCAGCATTGAACAGGAGTAGTGAGAGCCGATATCCTTTTCTTGTTGCTGATCTTATGTGAAAACATTTGGTCTTACACAGTGAGGGATGATCTTGGCTGAAGTCTTCTCCAAGAGGATTTTTATCAACTGGAGGAAATGGTTTTCTATCCCTGGTATTCTGAGAGATTTTGTCAAGAGTGGATGCATACATTGAGATGAACATAGGCGCTTTCTCTTGAATTATTGACATGGTGGATTCCATTGATTGATTTTTTTAATGTGAAACTGGCCCCTATCTTTCCCTCTTGGCAGAAGCAGAAGCCTCCGTTGAATTCAAAAGAAACAAAATATACGGTTGAAACTTTTAAGGGATATGTCTTTAATTGAGCTGGGTCTGCTTACAAGTATTGTTGTATCACTCCACACAGAGTTGAGTCCATTTACAATAATCTACTTCCATCCATCCTTTCTACGCCTTTATCCCATTTTTGACATACATTTTATGATCACATATTATAACCCATCACTACATCGTCATTGGTTTGTTTAAACAGGTCATTCTATTTCTAACACATTTGAATCGTAAGAAAAGTTCTTACATATCAATCCCCATAATTAAAATTTCAATGCACTTTGTCGTTTTGTGTAACTCCAAATTTCCTCTATTGTCATTTCGGGAAATTTGAATTGGATGGTGCTGGATTCAACTATTGTGTGTCTGTAAAGTCCTGGTCACTTGTATTTTGAAAGAGATTGTTGCTGGGTAGAACATTCGAGGTGGACAGTGCTTTTTTTTTCCTTTAGTGTTTAAAGATGCGGACTGCCTGTTTTCTGTGTGGCTGTTCCAGGACATCTGTGGGTGCCTTATGCTTCTTCCGCACCTCTTTGGGCTTATTCTTCCTCCAGCTGCCTTTGTGATTTTCTCCTGACAGCTACTTTTGAGAAATTTAATTAGACTGTGCTTTCACGCTTACATTTCATTGAATTTATTTTCACTGTGTATTTACCATTATCAAGAGTATTAGAGCATTTGGGGCCATGTCTCTAATTTTTTATTTCTCTTTTTTTACTCTGCTGAATCCCAGTACCAGTCTAATAGACAGACTGCACTATCTGCAGATCATTGATTCTACTTTCAGAAATTTTATTGTCTTTTCTCTCTGTGAATTATTGTGGAGAGTTTCTAATGCTGCCTTCAGGTTCATGCATTTTTTAAAGGAACATTTAAACTCCCACTAATCCCATCCACTGCTCCGTCCCAACACCTTCCACCACATCACCCCAGTCCCTTCAGGATGAACATAGCAAGAACAGAACAGCAGACACAGTGGAGAACAACAGAAATCAGCGAGACGTGGGAGTCAGTTTGTGGTTTCGATGTTTTATTGGCTGCAACATTCAATTAAGACCAGCAGAGGCCTGGACTCGCAAAGCCGCTCCCAGGACCTCCCTCCTCCCTCCAGGCCCGAAGTGGATCGCCCATGCTCGACTCTCCTGGCCCGAAAAGGCAGGACTGCACAGGGTCAGGAGCTCACCCCGAGGGCCCCGGCAAGACTGTGGTAGGGCTTGAGGGGCAAGTCCGACACAGCAGATGGGGAGAGCATGGTTCGGAGGCAGTGGACATCGGTGAGGCCTCGCCTGGGAGCAGGCAGCCCAGTATGGCCTCATTCCATGTGGGGAAACGGGCCCTCGGGTGTGGCGGGGGAGGGCATGAAGGATGGGTCACAGTTTGGGAAGCCTGGATCGGCAGGACTCAGCGAGGCCCCCGTTCAGAACCTCAGACCGTTCACTGGCAGCAAACAGGGACACAGCAGCAGGGTTTGCAGCAGCTGGGCTGGCAGCAGCCACAGCCGCCATCGCAGCCCCCACTGGAGCCACCGCTGGAACAGGAACAGGCCGGCACACAGCAGCACACGGGCTGGCAGCAGCTGGACTGGCAGCCCCCACAAGAGCCACAGCCCCCCTTGCAGCCCCCAGAACAGCCACAGCCCCCTTTGCTGGACTGGCAGCAGCAGGACTGAGAGCAGCTGGGTGTGCAACAGCTGGACTGGCAGCCCCCACAGGAGCCACAGCCCCCTTTGCAGGAACAGACAGGCACACAACAGCACACGGGCTGGCAGCAGCTGGACTGGCAGCAGCTGGACTGACAGGAGCCACAGCCCCCCTTGCAGCCCCCAGAGCTGCCACAGCCCCCTTTGCCACCGCCGGAGCAGGAACAGGCTGGCACACAGCAGCACACGGGCTGGCAGCAGCTGGACTGGCAGCCGCCACAAGAGCCACAGCACCCCTTGGAGCCCCCACAAGAGCCACAGCCCCCTTTGCCACTGCCGGAGCAGGAGCAGACAGGCACACAGCAGCACACGGGCTTGCAGCAGCAGACGGGCACACAGCAGCCGGAGCCACAGCCCCCACAGCCGGAGCCACAGCCTCCGGAACAGCCACAGCAGCCCATGGTTCTGGTGGATTGAGAGTGGAACGGGTAGAGGAGCAGGCGGAGAGTGCGGTGTGTGGGTATGGAGACCTCTGTGCCCACGAGGCCTTTATATCCTGCCTGGGTCACTCAGCACTGGGTCACATCACCATGGCTGTTGACGATACTTCCTGGAGGCGGTTGTTTGTTTGCTGGTCACGGGGTTCTCACTGGCCTGATCCCACACTCGCTTTCTGAGTCTAACTTTGGCCACTTCCTCA
>NW_006958208.1:0-346 GCF_000164805.1 Carlito syrichta
CTGGGGCTTAAGCTCATCATTCTATCATTTTGGAAGCCCAAGGCAAGCAGCCAGCCTGAGTCTGTGGGACTAGACCTGCCCTGGCACGTTGGTGACAGTCGTCTCTAGCCTCCATCACAAATGAGCCAGGCATGATGGCACGTGCTTGTCATTCTGGCTCCTCAGACTTCCAAAGAAAACATCAGAACCTGGAGGGTCAAAGCTGCGGTGACTGGAAGCTAGCCACTGCTCTCCAGCCTGGGCGATGGATTGAGACTCCAACTCAAAGAAAGAAAGGAAAAAAGAGAAAAAGATCATCCATTTGTGTATGGAACTGGGATCATCGTGAACAGAGATCATTTGCGAA
>NW_006958209.1:0-316 GCF_000164805.1 Carlito syrichta
CACAGAGGAAGACTAGTCATAGGGGCACTCAATTTGGAGGAATGCCAGTCACTGGGGTACCAATCACAGATGAAAACCAATCAATATAACTGCTTTTATGGATGAGGACAAGTAATTGGACACCCAGAACAAAGGAGGGTCAGTCACTTGGGCACCCATTATGGATAAGACCCAATTATTAGAAAAAGCAACCCAGAATAGGGCTTGTCAATGGGAAGTCATCACAGAGGATGGCCAGCCATTCAGGTATCATCAAAGAGGAGTCCCAGCTACACTGGCACGCATTATGGAAGAGACCCAGTCACTGTGACACCCA
>NW_006958210.1:0-1950 GCF_000164805.1 Carlito syrichta
TAGCTAGCCAGCTGGCTAGCCAGGTAGCGAGCTACTTAAGTCTGTTGGCTAGCCAGCTAGCAAGCTAATTAACTCAGCTAGGTAAGTCAGCTGGCTAGCCAGCTAGCTAGCTAGGTAGAGAGCTAGTTATGTCACCTGTATAGCCAGCAGGCTAACAAGTTAATTCAGCTGGTTGAGGTTAAGACAACTAGTTATGTTAGATGGCTAGCCAGCTGTCTAGCTAAATAGCCAGCTACTTAAGTCAGCAGGCTAGCCAGCTGGCTAGCTATTTACATTATCTTGTTTATTCAGCTGGCTGCCCAGCTGGCTACCTAGGTAGCTAACTAGTTAAATCAGCTGGCTAGCCAGCTGGCTAGTTGGTCAAGGCAGCTAGTTAATTCAGCTGGCCAGCCTGCTGGCTTGCTAGTTAAGTCATCTAGTTAAGTCAGCGGGCCAACCACCTGGCTAATTAGTTAAGTCAGGTAGTTAAGACAGCTGGCCAGGCGGCTGGCTTGCTAGGTAGCTAGCTAATTAAGCATCTAGTTAAGTCAGCTGGTTATCCAGGTATCAAGCTAGTTAAGTCAGTTAGTTAAGTTAGCTGGCTAGCCAGCTACCTAGCAGGGTACCTATCTAGTTAAATCAGCTCACTGGCCAGCATGTTACTAGGTATTTACTAGGTATTTAGGTACTTAAATCAGTTGGCAAGTCAGAAGGCATTGTAGGTTGGTAGCTAGTTAAGTGTGCTGGCTAGCGATGAGACTATCTAGTTATGTTAGCTATTTCAGTCAGCTGCCTATCGATCTGTCTAGCTAGGTAGGTAGCTAGTAAAGTCTACTGGCTAGCCAGCTGGCTACTTTGGCAATTCAGCCAGTTAAGCTAGCTGGCTGATATGCTGGCTAGCCATGTAGCTAGGAATTTAAGTCAGCTGGCTAACTAGTTATCAGCTGGTGAAATCAGTTGTCTAACCAGCTGGCTAGCTAGTTAAAAACTTGATACATCAGATGGGTAGCCAGAAGGCTCACTAGTTATTTCAGCTAGTTACGTCAGCTTGCTAGGTAAGTAGTTAGGCAATTAAGTCAGATGACTAGCCTGCTCGCTAGCTAGTTAAGTAAGCTAGGTAAGACAGCTGGCTAACCAGCTTGCTATCTAGGTAGCTCTCTAATTATGTCAGCTGTCTAGGCAACTGGCTAGCTAGTAAAGTCACCTAGTTAAGTCAGCTGACTGGCTAGCTACATAGCTTGCTAGTTAAGTCAACTGGCTAGACAGCTGCCTAGCTAGATAAGTCACCTAGTTAATTCAGCTGGATAACCAGCTGGCTAGCTATGTAGCAAGTTAGTTAATTCAACTGGCTAGAAACCACACCAGCCAGTTAAGACAGCAAGTTAAGTCAGCAGGCTAGAAAACTGGCTGGCTAGGTAGTGACCTAGTTAAGACAGTTGGCTAGCCAGCTGGCTAGCTAATTATGTCAGTTAGTTAAATCAGTTGGCTATCCAGGTGACTAGAGAGGTAAAGAGCTACTTAATCAGCTAGTATAGACACCTGGCTGTCCAGCTGCCTAGCTTGTAAATCAACTAGTTAATTAAGCTGCAAACCAGCAGGCTAGTTTGTTAAGTCACCTCATTAAGTCAATTTGCTACCCAGCTCGCTAGCTAGTTAAAAAGCTAGTTAAGTCAGATGGCTACACAACTGACTAGCTAGCTATTTCAGCTTGTTAAATCAGTTTGTTAGCTAGGAAGATAGCTAGTTAAGTCAGCTAGTTATATCAGTTACCTAGCTAGTTAAGTCAGCTATTTATATTACCAGGTATGTAGTTAGCTAGCTAGGTACCTAGCTAATTATTTCAGCTAGTAAAGTCAGCTGGCTAACCAGCTGCATTGCTGGGTAGCTAGCTTGTTAATTCAGTTGACTATCCAGCTGGTTAGCTAATTAATTCACCTACTTAAGTCAGCCCGCTAGCCTGCTGTTTAGCTA
>NW_006958211.1:0-4623 GCF_000164805.1 Carlito syrichta
CCTGGCCACTGCAGCCTCGACCTGCTGAGCTCCGGCGATCCTTCCGCCTCAGCCTTCCAAGTAGCTGGATTTACAGGTGTGCGCTACCACGCCCGGCTAATTTTTTGATTTATTGTAGAGATGCAGTCTCGCCAAGTTGCCCAGGTGGGTCTCGAACACGCGGGCTCAGGCAATCCACTCACCTCAGCCTCCCAAAGCGCGGGATTACAGGCTGAACCACCGAGTTCGGCTGGCTTTTATTTTTACCATATCAAAGTCTTAACTCAGGTAATATATTTTATTCTATTATTTAAGAATCCAGAAAACTTTACTAAAAACATCACTGAAATAGAGAAAGAAGTCCAGTGGTGAGTAATTGTAATTCCAGTGGCTGAATAACCACCTTTTCCATGGGCCTCAATAAATTCCTATCTGAGTCCTGTTTACTCTTTCCTAGCATTTATTTCTTTTTGTGACAAACTTTGCCCTTTTCATTTTTTTAAATTGTTATTTTACAGTTGTGGGGTTCACGTGAAGATTTGCTACATAAGTAAATTGCATGCAGGTGAGGCCTGGGCTTCTAGTAAGTCATCTCTCCCCTGGACAGTGGATATGGTACTCGGTGGATGGTTGTGTGCCCCTTACCCCACTCCTGCCCCTGCTAGTAGTGTCTAGCATCAGTTGTCCCCACCTTTGTGCCCATGAACCCAGTGTTTAGGGCCCATTTATGAGAGAGAACATGCAGTATTTGGTTTTTTTCTTTCTATGAGAGTTCACTTAGAATGATGGCCTCCAGCTGCATCCATGTTGCTGCAAAACTCATGATTTTGTTCTTCTTTATGACTGCATGGTTCCATCGTGTATATGTACCACCTTTTCTTCATCCAGTCCATTTCCAGTGGGCATCTGTGTTGGTTCTTTGTGTTTGCTATTGTGCATAGTGCTGCAATGAACATACATGTGCGAGTGTCTTTTCGGTAAAGTGATTTGTGTTCCTCTGGGTATATTCTCAGAAGTGGATTTGCTGGGTCATATGGTAGCTCAATTTTTAGTTATTTCAGAAAATGCCACACTGCTTTCCACAAAGGTTGAACGAGCTTACATTCCCAACAAGAACAGGAAAGTGTTCCTGTTTCTCTACAGCCTTGCCACCACTTGCTGTTTTTCTCTTTTGGGATTGTTGTTGTTGTTGGAGTCTCACCCTGTCACCCAGGCTGGAGTGCAGTGGCACATTCAAGGCCATCACAATCTTGACCTGCTGGGCTCAGGTGATCCTTCGGCCTCAGCCGTCCAAGTAGGTGGAACTACAAGTGTGCACTACCATGACCAGCTAATTTTTTGATTTATTGTAGAGACAAGATCTCACCAAGTTGCCCAGACTGGTCTTGAACCCCTCGGCTCAGCAATCCTCTCACCTTGGTCTCCCAAAATGCTGCGATTATAGGCTTGAGCCACCGTACCTGGCCTTGTTTTTTTCACTTTTTAATGTTAATCCTGACCTCTGTGAGGTGGAATCCCACAGTAGTTTTTATTTGAACTCCACAAGTCACATTTAAAGACACCAATATCTATCCAGAAACCACTATGAAGAAGATTTTTTTTTTTTAGAATTTATCATTGTAAAATTCAAGATAAATAGGCATCGAGGGGGAACAGAACATTTGTTTTAAAAACCTAAGCTTATATGCTGAACAGCCAGATGAAAATATTAGCACTTTTGCTAGTATCTTTAGATTAAACAGGAGAAAAAAAGAAATGTTTAATCATCTGAGACCTATAGAAATAGAGTTTTACATATCTAGCTAAAATAATTTGACTGAAAATAGTTTCTTAATATTACTTTTTTCCTTCATCAAAGTAAAATGACTTTAACTTAACATTATTAAGAATAACTAAAAACAGGATATAGCTATATAATTTCAAGAGAAACCTTTGACTACAAAACATATATTAAATAAATGTGCTCAGCTATTGCCTTGCTAGACACTGGTGTGGCCATGTACTCTTCGAACTGTGGCTGTCTCCATGTTTCCCTGATTTTGGTCTCCTCCCCTAACCTTGGGGAGGTGAATCTCCTTTTTCCTTTTTTTTCTCTCTCTTTCTAATTTACTTTTAAATAAACTATATTTTCTAGCTTTAAAAAAATGCTCATCAATCAAAGTTTGCCAAAGTACAGTCATAATTTTTTCAATAGCATAAAATGTTGAATTTGTCAGCATTTTTGATGCAATATAAGTTCTATAAAAATTATACCCACAAACATAATCAACTGCATCCCAAGTGATGTCAGATATTGTAATTTTTCTTGATGCAGTCTGCAGGTGTTTACAATTGGGTAGCCATATTAAATACATTTACTTTCTAGCAGAATGCAATTTTTGACTCAGCAATCATGTTTATCAAGCAGATTCATTGTGTATTACTTGTACCTCAAAGAAGGATTTTCTGTTTTTGACCAACTCAGCACTCTGCTAGCAATGCTTGTTGTGACACCTACTTAAAAAAGACTGTGTGTGAGGTAAGATGGAGATTCCTTTTTTCTACCTGTAGAACCAATTGTATAACAGCAAAATTACATGTATATTGACATTATATATATCTTTTTATATTTCTTAATTCTCCTCTTAAAATTCTAGTCTTTGGAGTACAAATATATATTTTAAGAAAACCTGATTACATTTCTCTTAAATGAGTAAATGCTTCAGTTTCCAATTTGATATTTATATGTCAAATTGTTTAAATAAATTAAGAAATCAATGCTGTATTTTTTCTTATGTGAAATCTTATCATAAAAATAAATACAGTCCAGAGGATATATACAAATTGTTCAAGTTAGTTATATTAGAAAAACATTATATGTACAGATGAAATTAGAGGTCAAATTTAAGAAGTCATGATGCGGGATCATTATTCTTAGTGGGAGAGAGGGCCTGCCTCAATCTACTCCATTATACTCAAAGTGGAAATATATCCTGGTCACCCCTAAAGTGGTATGAACAGGTAAATTCATTTGCCAGTGACTTCACAGGTTAGTAGGAGAAAGGGATTTTTAAAATGGAGAGTTGCTTATGTCCTCCCAGTTACAACTAGGAAGTCAGAGCTTAACATTGCCTGTAATAGCCTCTGACTGAGAAGTGAATTAAGAGTGAGGAGAGGTACTAGTTTATCCAGGCAACAGAGACATGGCACCATTTAATCAGAAATGACAATTGGGCCAACTACTCCTAACACAGGGTTGGAAGGAAGACAAGAAGAGTCTCCTTTTGCTTAATATTTCTATATGTACATATTTAGACTGTCTTAGTCATAAATCTTTACATGTATTTTATATATGTATATATATTTGCCATTGCAGTTTCTGTTTACATGTTCATATTTTCCCTTTTATACGCAAAAAATTTCTACATCCTTTGCTGACATATTTCAAACTCAAAAATATAATCCATGAAATATTGGCCTGAGTCATAGTAGCATGTCACTGAGTTAAAATAACACAACAAATCACAAAGCATAATTCTACATTACGCTTTGAAATTTCCTCTTCTGGTAACTGATAGAAAGAGAAGTGGGAAAAATAGAGTAACAATTGATCTTCTGAGTTATAAATATCCATCAACTTAAAACTGATCCATGTACTCAAACTTCTCATTAGTAAGAACAAGTAAACTGTTATCAAGTCTTCTACCATCTTCTAGGGCGAGTAAATGAAAAATTTTTAATTCCTACTATGAGTCAGTCACTCAAAATTTGCATACAGTGTACCATCTCCTTTAATAAACTTGATATCATTGTAGTAATTTTTTCAGCTAATTGAGGTATCATTGTTAGTAATGATATACATTTTTAAGGTGGAACTAATATATAGGGGTCACACTACTTTCATTCTTTTTATGCAAAAAATACGTTTTTTGTGAAGATAATTTTTTTTAATAAAAAAATAAAAGAAATTTATTTTATTTTAAAGATTTGTAGTACACGTCAAGATTAGGTACATAAGTGGTCTATGTACAGGAGAAGTTTGGGCCATCCACTGTTCCTCACTCCCCCTTAGTGCTACTTTCATTCTACCTACAATTATAAAACTCAATGTTTGCCTAGAGGCAGAGCTTGCTCCTTACTAAAAAATATCTCTCAATAGGAAATGACTTCTGAAAATACATGTGGAAGTATTCATCTAAATAGTCAATTATAGGTCATGTTAGTGAAAGTCCAATTCTTTCCTCCTCCCATTCTTCTTTTCTTACTACATTATTGAACTAAGAATTGGCTCAATAGCTGAGAATAGGATCCAAACATTCGATCATGCATTGTACTCTATCCTTACTTGGATTTTAGAAGGGATAAAAATGATTCAAGTGTTAATCACTTATTTGCATAAATGTCACCATATAATAGCCTTCATTTCATGTTTGGCTTCCAAAAAAAATGACAAAAAAGACTATAATAAAAATCACTGAGTACTTAGTTGTCTCACAGGCCTCTCATCGTCACTTGATATTTAAATAGTTCTCTTTCACAAGTTCTTTATCATCATCCTTGTCAATGGTCCTTTCGATCTTTAAATTTGTAAACTCTATCAGATGCACAATTTTCAGTGGTTTTAAGTGATAAAAAATTTTGCTCAACATCTCACTATGCTAGCTT
>NW_006958212.1:0-3898 GCF_000164805.1 Carlito syrichta
AAACTGAAAAACAAATCAGTATGTTTTGAAAACACGAGGAAATCTGGTAGCACTCTTGAAGTTTATGTGTTCTAGTCAATTGACTGACATCTGCTGTGTTCAGCATGTGCATATCAAGTGTCCCTAAATATCTCTGATGGAGGATAGGAAAGAATTCAAGGTCAACTTCAAAATCTGTTGGGGGTTTGGCTAAGAAATTGTGAATTCACAAACATGTTCTAACTTATCTTAAATGGTGAGACTTATTCTCTGTTGCACTGTAAATGCAATGAGCCTCAGCTATGCAAAAGGAGAATGTGTTCGTTGTTAAATTTGCACCCTGAGAGGCTTTTCAGGTTCTGATCTTCAACCTGGAAAGTCATAAATCTGAGCAGCCATGTAGATAGCAATTATGTACAAAATTTTAATCTCTTATTGAATAAAAATGTAGAAACCAGGTAGGAAGGAAGAAATCTGAAGGGTGGGATGAAGTATCTCAAGTGGAGTGCTGAGGCAGAGAACTACTTTTGAGTTTCTTTTCCTTAGACACTGTTAGAATTTTGTTATTGGCAATCATCGTAGCAGATCGAGAAAATGAATTAATCTCAAAACTCCTCAGATAAGCCTTTAAAAAATGACTACTTTATCCCCTGGATTTCAAAATATTCATTAAATATTGCCAGCGGTATTATGACCTAATATTATAATGTCCATGGCTTAACAGATTTCATCTGAAGTCTTATAAAAGTCCTATCAGCTCCTTCCTCTTACGAATGCCCATAAAACCATTGTATGGATTTGGCTAATGAGTATTCTTTCTTTGACTTCTTTGCACTTTCTGTGATTTAGGACTTCATTTGGTTTTCCAAGGCTCTGGATTCATTGACATGCTTAATTGTCTCCAAGTCTGAATTTATGCTAAGGAGTGCAGAGCCAAGATTGGGAATTTTGTCCTCACTTTAATTTGCACGCCAAGTGTTATTTTTTATGGGGCAATATATTATCATTTCTTGCTGTGAGTCTTGTGGGTAAAGCCAAGACATATTTTGCAGCATGATATTTTACCCCTGTTCTAGTGGTGTTTTATGATCACCATAACACCTTTCTTCACTTATTTCCTTGCTTAGGCTAATATGCACAGAATTCATATCAAATATAATCACAAACAAGTTAGCCCAGAAAGCCAGTTAAGTTTTCCCCAATACTTTGTGCTGGAGTCGATTTTAATAAGGCCACAAGGAGTGTTCATTCTGAGTACTTGAGAAGGGAGAAAGACTAAATGTGGTGACAGATACTAAGGAGACCACCTGGAAAGTCATGGATTGGAGACCTGTGAGGGATTATGAATCAAAACCTGTGCTGCAGGTGATACTGAACCCTCCTCTTTACTGCTGAGCACGCTTTAAAATTCACTCTTGAGTTTCACCTTGCTCAGTGCAGTCAGCTGTGATGTATCCATTTACAATTTCTCCATGAAAATACTTAAGGAAAATCATAGAAGACCTGCAAAAAAGAGCTTATGAAACAGTTTAGTGATTTATCATTTGAAAAATGATCATTTGCATGCACCAATGAAACTTTTTCTATTCTAGCAAGTAATGAAAGTGTTTTCAGTGTTTTGGAAATGTAATACATTGTTATTGCTCACATTATGCATCCCCTAAAACATGATACCTTTGATGCCATAGATCTATAAATTAACACTTTTTAAAAGCTATAGTCTGCATTATACTTTTTTGGAAAACAGATGTTTTTTCTTGATACTTTGGTTGTATTAGATACCTGAAACTAAACAATAACTGGAGACTGGGTAATATATATGTCTCTATTTGCTTTAGCCTATTTTGATTTATTTATCTGTTAGTTTTCCTAATCTATTTTCCTCATGCTCAAAATCTACCAATATTCTTCAGTGGAAAACGGCAAAACACATCTGATGCATAATGATACCATATACAGAAGGGGAATTCACTAGTAAATAAGGACTGAATATGGAATAGTGAGATAACTTTTCTAAGTCGATGTTAGAGTTATAGAATCATTGAAAATTTAATTTTTTCACCTCTGCTAATGCTTGTTTGTTTTCATTTAAATGTAAGCATATTATTGTGAATACAAAATATGTTCTAAAATTCGTGATTTGTATGTGAACAGAATCAACTAGCTTATTTTGGAGAAATGTTAATCTCTCTTTTATAAAATATGAGTAGGTCTTTAGGAGAATGATACAAGAGAATGTGGTATCTTATGGGAATTGAATAGACCCTAGCAATATAATTGCATGCTAGCCTCTTCATAATTGATAATAATACATCTCATAGAATAAATATTACACCAGAGCTTTGTACTGTTGCCTATGATGTGTGTCTAATCTTGCTGCAGTGATATCATCCTGGTTCTTCTAGGTTAGAGTTATGGTGAACAATCCCTGCCATGAGAGAGTACAGAATGGTTATTCTCAGAATTAGAGAATTTTCAACCTCTCATAAAAATCCCAAGGTGGTTTGGAGAATTATATAGATCATGACAGGCATTTGCCAAGTTGAAAAACTCTCAAGTTGCATCGTTATATGAGAACGTTTCCTCTACTGTGTTGTTACTTTCAGCCATATCCTTGGCTTTCACCAGCTTACAATGTTAATTATTTAAGATGAGAGTCAATTGGAGGATTAAGTGCTTTTAAACAGAGAGCCAGACTCAGAGAGACATCTGCTTGTTATGCTTCACTGGCCCAGACTGCTCCTTCGGCCTTCAGGAAACACAACCAGAATTCTCACTGAGGCTTATGTTGGCAATGTGGGGGATAGTTAATTTAGAGGGCATCACAGGCTGTCTTTCAAATTTCACTACATGTTAAAAAGAGATCTCTACATCTCACTCATGAAATCATAACAAAAATTTCTGTTCTACATCCATCCTGGCCTAATAGAACAATTATTAATAATACTTTAATACAATTAAAAAGTTTAGAAATGACAAAACTGCGTGGCACCCCAGGGAAATAGCTGTAGATTTGGAATCTCCTGGTCTGATCAGTCACCCTTTGTGGTCATATTATTTAGACAGAGCCAGCTCTCTAAAGGCTCTGTTAACCATGAGCCCCTTTATACATAAATTACAACACTGATAACAGGTACATAGGTTGTTCTGTAATTAGATGTCTATGGGAAAAAGGCATTCAGAATTCTATACCTGGATGCTAATACCCATCCCCAAACACCTATCTCAAACCTTTACTTCTTGCCTTACTCTATTGAGATTTCTAATTTTCCCACATCTACCATCTACTTGCCCAGCTCACATCATCTTAACAGTGACTTTTGACATCTGGAGCACAACAGAATAGGAGTGTGCGTAACTATAGGCTCTGGATAACTTCTTTCTCTTGGAGATGCTTTTTATCAACTGGCCTCCTGGTCACACCGTTTTCTGACTAGAACAATGCCTTGGAGATAGCAGAGTGACCAGGAAAAGAGAAGCATTTGGACCCTACCAACTCCTTAAACTGTGTATGTACAGTTCACTAGCTGAGTTACTTTTTGGAAAGTTAGCTCACATTATGTTCTTATCTGCAAAATGGGTACACATTATCTTCCTTGTAAAGGTGTCATGATGAAAAATAAAGGCAAGCAAATTGGCAGTGCCCAAGAAAAAGGAGTGTTCAACCAAGGTGGGTTTCTTTTCCACTACCTGGTACCGGTCAGTTCATGTATGGAGGAGACAGTGTGAACTACTACTACCTGGTGTGATAACGTGTCTTTGGAGGAAACTTTGATGAACAGTGGTGCTACTGTCTAATTTTGGGGGTACACCCAAAATTCATATGATGAAACCTAATTTTCTTTTTTTTTTGAGTTGGAGTCTCACTCTGTTGCCCAGACTGGAGTGTAGTGGCCGCTCCCAGCCACCACAGCCTCGA
>NW_006958213.1:0-770 GCF_000164805.1 Carlito syrichta
CCTGACGGACCATGACTCCCTGGCATGACATTCCATGGCAGGTTGAAAGAGTGAGCAACCTACCCAAAGCAAGCTGAAATGATGAATTGAAGTCCAACAATCCCTAAAACAGTTTCACACATTTTTAATATATTTGTTCACCTTTACAATTATAATTTTTTTTACAACCTTTGCTCCATTCAAAAACTAAGGATTGATGGACAGATAATTATATTGATCAATCTTTACATACTTCACAGTGTTTCCAAATGTAATGTTGCCTGAATGAGAACATAATCATAAAGCTAGGTGTTCTTTCAACATATGGCTTTCATTTGAAATTTTCTTCAAAGGGCCTTATTTGGGAAAAAAGTGAATCACTGTAGCAGAAGTAAGCAATACCTGGAACATACTTTCTTAACCTTTTATAGATCACCCATACATTGTTTATTTATTTATTTATTTATTTATTTATTTATTGCAGTTCTACATTTTTTAAAACATATATTTTATTATAAAGTTGTGGGGTACAGTTAAGGGTTAGGTATACACATGTGCATCATTCAGGCACCCTTGTTGATAAGGAGTGTTCCCCAATCCCCAGACAGATGTAGACTACCATTAATCCCACCACTCTTGTCCTCACTGTCCCCCCCATAGATTCCCACCACTTTTGATCCTTTTCTCATAGATTTATGATAGATGTTCAAGGTCCACTTATGAGTAAGAAATGTGATACCCAGATCTTTGTTGCTGTGAAGATCACTCAGTATTACAGACTCGAGTTCCAT
>NW_006958214.1:0-629 GCF_000164805.1 Carlito syrichta
AAGTGAGCTTGTTAAGTCAGCTGACTAGTCAGCTAGCTAGTTAAGTAGAGAGCTAGTTAATTCAGATGGCTAGCCAGCTGGCTAACTAGATAAGTCAGCTAGTTGAGTCGGCTGGCTAACCAGGAGGCTAACTGGTTAATTCAACTAATTAGGACAGCTCACTAACCAGCTGTGTAGCTAGATCGCAAGGTAGTTAATTCAGCTGCCTATTCAGCTGGCTAGCTAGTTAAGTCAGTGACTTAATTCACCTTGCTTCCCATCTGGCTAGGCATGTAGCTAGCTAGATAATAAGTGTGCTACCCTGCTGGGTAGATGGTTAAGTCAGCTAGTTTATTCAGCTGGCCAGCCAGCTGGCTATCTAGTTGAATCTACTAGTTAAGTCAGTTGGCCAGCCAGCCGGCTAGCTATGTAGCTACCTAATTAAGTCAGCTAGTTAAGTCAGCTAGCTAGCTAGTTAGCTAGGTAGTTAGGTCAACTAGTTAAGTCAGCTGGCTAGCTAATTAAGTTAGTTAGTTCAGTCAGTTGGCTAACCAAATGACTATCAGGGTATCTATCTAGTTAATTCAGCTGACTAGCCAGTTGGCTAGCTAGCTAGTCACCTAGTTGGCAGCTCACTGGCCATCAGATTA
>NW_006958215.1:0-735 GCF_000164805.1 Carlito syrichta
CTATCCAGCTTGCTGGTGAGCTGACTTAACAAGGTTACTTAACTAGCTGGCTAACTGGCTAGACAGTTTAATTAATTAGCTAGCTACACAGCTAGGCAGCTGATTAGCCAGCTGAGTTAACCCGCTGACTTAACTAGCTAGCAAGCTGATTTAACTAGCTGAATTAACCAGCTAGCTACCTAGCTAGCCAACTGGCTTTACAAGCTGGCTCAACTAGATAGCTAACTAGCTAGCTATCTAGCTGGCTAGCTGACTAAACTAGCTGACACAACTAGCTAGCTAGCTGACATAACTAGCTGACATATAGCTAGCTTCCTAGCTAGCCAGCTGATTTAACTAGCAGAAATAACTCACTAGCCAGATGGATAGCCATGTGATTTGACTAGCTTTTTAACTAGCTAACCATCTGGATAACCAACTGACTTAATGAGTTGTCTTAACTAGCTAGCCAGCTGGTTGCCAGTTGACTTAACTAGATGACTTAAACAGCTAGTCAGCTGCCTAGCCAGCTGACTTAACTAGCTGCTTCTGTCTAGTCAGCTTGCTAGCCAGCTGACTTACATAGCTGACTTAAGCTAGCAAGCTGGGTAGCCAGCTCATTTAACTAGCTAGCTACCTACCTATCCAGCAGGCAAACCAGCTGACATAAACTAGCTGACTTGAATTCCTAAGTCTCCTGGCTAGCAGGCTGACTTATCTAGCTAGCTACCTACTAGCCAGCTGGCCACACAGCTT
>NW_006958216.1:0-717 GCF_000164805.1 Carlito syrichta
CAAGTAATAACTGAGAACGACCTTTTAAATAACATTAGATCACATTGAAAGAAAAAGAAGTGACTATAAAATGATGAATTTGACTATGGATATATTGGCCATTTCCTAGAGGTCTCAGAAAAAGCAAGGGAATTAGTAAAGGGCTTATCAATATGAGAAAAACGGGAAACCTTGGGTACGGCATCATCAATTTTACAGACTGTGGAGCTTCAAGCGTTTATTCTCCAAACAGAAAGATTTAAAAAAAATAAAATAAAACAAACAACGTGAACCAACTTTGTAGGAGCTCTGGAAAGTTATGATTTAAAGCAACCAATCAAAAAGCTCAATTAAATAAAAGCCAACTTCAAAATTGTAAAGAGAGAAACAACAAAAAAGAGTTCTGAGGCCCAGTGCAGTGGCTCACACCTATAATCCTGCAGGTGAGAGGACTGCCTGAGGCCATGGATTTGAGACCAGCTTGGGCAATTTGGCAAGACTTCATCTCTACAATAAATAAATAAATAAATAAATAAATAAATAAATAATTAGCCATGCACGGTGGTGTGTGCCTGTAGTTCCAGCTTCTTGGAAGGCTGAAGCAGAAGGATCACCTGAGCCCAGCAGGTCGAGGCTGCAGTGGCCATGAAAATGCCCTTCAGCCTGGGCAACAGAGTGAGACTCAGACTCAAGAAAAAAGAGTTCTGTGGTGATTTTATTCTCCATTTTCCCACATCC
>NW_006958217.1:0-941 GCF_000164805.1 Carlito syrichta
CCAGAATGTATTGTGTTGTTATATATTTAGTTGTTTTCATTGCATTACCGATTTTTCTGAAGTAATTCTATGAAATCAGTATTTGTGAAGTGTGGCTACGGAAGTCTCTATTTAGAAGTCATTTAATAATTGAACTGAATTTTCTTAACTGACTTGAACAAATTAGCATCCCCATAATTGACATGGGGCTCTTTTCAAGTGGTAGAAAGTTTCTTTCACAGGACCACTCTGAAAGACCATGATGTCCATTGTGTTGCGTGGCCACTGAGTGTGCACTCAGGCAGACACAGACAACACTTTAAAAAAATTATCTGATTCTTTCAAAAATGGGTCTAAGATATGAAAAAGTAGTGTTTTAAAGACCATGATGTCCATTGTGTTGCGTGGCCACTGAGTGTACACTCAGGCAGACACAGACAACACTTTAAAAAAATTATCTGATTCTTTCAAAAATGGGTCTAAGATATGAAAAAGTAGTGTTTTTAGGTTAAGCAGGTATATGTCATTGCAAGAACAATATCTTGGGAATTCATAATCCTGGGATTGAATGAGTCTCTGAGCTTTGTTAGGTTGTAGTATTTAAGGCAAAACATTTCACTGATATTGAAATTTCATAAGCATTTATGCCATACACTTTACATACAATGAACCATTAAACAATCACCAAAGACATTGTTATAATTTATTTACTGGGAAGAGAAAAAGAGGCACAGGTGAATGTGCTCAAGTTTATGTGCTCCTAAATAAAGAGCTGAGATGGGAAACCAAGCATGTGGCCGCAATGCTGAGGTTCAGAACCAAAGGACTTTCCTTCATGTGTGTATATAAATTATTCACATTATATGACAATGCCAATGGCACATAGTCCAGGGCAGATTAGTGCATAAATAGCCCACTAATTTTGGCATAGTCATTATATTAAAAGCACAAAGAAAGTCAAA
>NW_006958218.1:0-4474 GCF_000164805.1 Carlito syrichta
GTCACTTGTAAACCCAACACAGAAAACGGCTAGTTTTGTGGCACTTATAAGAGTAGAGGACCAGTCACTGGGCACCTATTATGGATGAGGACTAGTCATTGGAACAATCTTCACAAAGGAGGGCTATTCACTGTGGAAATAATAATGGAGGAGGGCCTGTCACTTGGGCGCCAATCACATAGGAGGAATTATGACTGTTGTACCCATAACAGAATAGGACCAGTCACTGAGACACCTAGCACAAAAGGCAGCCAATCACTAGGGCACCCAGCATAGGGGAGAGTTTGACTCTAGGGCATCCATTATACATCAGGGATAGTTACTGGGACACCCATCACAGAGGAGGCACAATCACAGAGATACCTATCCCATAGAGGTACTCATCACAGAGGAGAGTCAGTCACTCTGACACCCATCTCTAGGACAGGAAGAGAAAATCTGCATTTTATCTTGCATAATGCTAAAAGGGCTTCCTTTCGTGAACCCCATGAAATAATCGTACCACTTTAGCCCCCAGAATACAAACTATGTTTCTATAAAGGACTGTGATTTCTAGTCATAGCTTCCATAGGGAGAAAGATGTTATCTTTGTAGTTTACAAAATTGACCTAGCTACTTTGTGGTTTCAATATTTCAATACCTTAAACAAACAATTTGTAGTCTTAATACTATGGGCTGTCCAAATTAATTCCAGGAGTAAGTAATCTTGAGTCATAAGCTGTAGTCAGAGTAAAGGTCATGAGTTTTTAGATTTTCATTGACTCTTGAATTTATATTCTTTCTTGTGAGTTTTTCACCTTTGACTTAGATTCCACGTCTTGAAGCAATGAAAAAACAGTCACAATTCAATCCAGAAATAAGTTACCTGCTGGTATTTCTCCTTAAACCCAATGACCTTGTTTGCTCAGTGAAGTCCTTTCTGGCAAGGGAAACCTAGAGACGGTTTTTTACTTTCCTGGAGTTTCAACTGCTTTTTCCCTGAACTGACACAAATAAGCACACCACATTCTGTTATGCATTACACCAAGAAGCTTCAATATGCACCTTTGTATTTTCACTTTAATATCACTGGGAACATCTGAGGTTTTCATTCAGAGTCCTTTAATGACAACTTGACAAACGAATTATTTTCTGTGAAATGTTTTCCATACTTCCAGATACATAAATATTTAAATAAATAAATTTTCAAAATGTGATTTTAAACAGAGTTGATTTCACATAATCTGCTTGATTAGTGGATCCATCTGCCACCTGTCAGAGGAAAATAAAGAAAAAAACTGGTTAGCTTTTTTCTCACTATGATTTAAATAAATTTTGACATCTGCTTTGCCAAGCTGTTACAGAGGATGAAGCAATGTAGATAGTGTGGAAGCCTTTAACAGGTTAGCATCTACATAGGCTTGAAAATTCTTTCCTAGAATGAAGCTCCACAGATAATTTTGGAAGCCATTAACCAGTTAGCATCAACCAAGGATTGTAGTCAATTTTGCCACTCTCTGATAAATGGGCAAAAAGTATCTGGGACAGAAGGGAAAAACAACGTTTTAAGTTGCTTTTTGCTAGAAGATCTTTTTTTATTAACCCATGAAATGATCACAACAATTGATCAACAACTAAGATGAAAAGCATGTTTTATAAGGAACTGTTTTCTGTCCTCATTTCTTCCGTATGATGAAGTATGCTCTCTTTGTACTTTTTCAAATATTGAACTAGCAATTTTTGCTGTGGATTCACATATCCAAATCTCTGAAACAATTCAATGTGTAGTCTTAAATACTATGGGCATACTTAAGTTAATTCAAGAAGTGTAAAACTCTAGAGCCTTGAACTGTAGTTAAAAGGCATGAGTTTTTAAAACTTCATTAAGCCATGAGTCTTTGTTCCATCTCGCCTTTCTTTACACATTTGACAAAGGTACAGACTCCTGAGATAGTTAAGAAACAATCTACAATTAAGCCTAGAAATAGGTAGCACACAGGGGTTTCTGATAAACCTAATGATTTTTGTTGTCCAGGAAACAATCTTCTGGCAAGGGCATTCCAGAGAAGGTTTTTGACTTTGCTGGAGTCCAGCATGTTTTGTTCCCTGAAATGACACAAATTATCACTGCAGATTCTGTTATTTATAATGACAAAAATCTGCCAACATGCAGGTTTTTGTTTCTTTTTATGTTACTGTGTATATATGAGGATTTGTTTTAGCTACCTTCAAAGGCAATTTTGGCAATCTCTTTTCTTTGTAAAAGTGTTTTATTTATTCCAAATAGATATTTAAATAAATAAAATAAATAAATGTCTTTTGCTTGACTCAGTAGGTTATATTGCAAACAGTTAGAGTGCTGGATCCTTCTGCCATCTGTTGGTGGGAAATGAAGACAATACCTAGTACTTTTTTTTTTTGCTATATGCTTTAAATAAGTCCTGCTATCTGCTTTGCCAAACTCTTACCTATAGTGAAATTACACAGAAAATATGGATGACTTTAGCGAGTTAGCCTTAACATAGGTTTGTAAGTAAGTTTGCCATTCTCTGATAAATGCACTGATGACCACTGGACAACTCATCTCTGGGAAAGAAATAGTAAACACTAAGTTTCAACTAGGTTTGTTGCTCAAAGTGCTTATTGTTGTGAACCCCATGAAATATTCATAATACAACTCATGTTTTCATAAGGGATTGTGTTATCTCCATATAGCTTCCATGTGGAGAAGGACCTTCTCATTTTACTTATAGAAAAAATTGAACTAGCAAATATTTTTGGTGGATTCACATACTACAGCTCTTTAAAATAATGCAACGTGCAGTCTTAAATACTTTGGGCTTGTCTATGTTAATTCAAGGAGTGAAATAATCTCGAGTCTTAGGCTGCAGTTAAAGGGCTTGAGTTTTTAAGTGTTCATTGAACTGTAAGCCTAACTTCATTCAATCTGACTTTTCACATTGACCTAATACAGACTGTCAAGGAAATTATAAAATCCTTATTAAGTCCAGTAGGTAGTGCTCAGTTGTTACTCTGAAGCCTAGGTATCTTTATTGCCTGGGAAGCAATCATCTGGCAAGATAACTCAGAGCAGGTTTTTGAATTTGCTGTATTTCAACCACACTTTGCTGATCTGACACAAATTAATACACCACATTTCATTATTGTTATTCCAAGATTCTTCCAACATGCACATTTGTGTTTTCTCTTTAATGTCACTGGATCATCCGAGGTCTTATTCAACTTCCTTCTAAGGCATATTGATGATCTCCATTCATTGTGAAAGTGTTTTACTTAAATACAAGCACACACATCAACACATAAATGTTGGGAGCCAACATCTATGGCTATACAGTTGAGGCTTATGAAGGCCCATGATGGAGATCTGCTTTTGACACAAAAGCATCAGTGACACCTATAGTGTTGGTATATGAATAGTGACTAGTTTGTATATGTGACATAAAAGCTTATATTATTTGAAAGTAAACCTTTTAAACAGTTAGGCTAAAATTTCAGGTAAAGCCTCACAGCAGAAAAACATTCTGTGCTTTAAGTTTTCATTTTTCTCTGACTCTCTGAGCCATTCTTAAGTCTCTGTTTCTCAGTAGTAACTATACAGCCTTTGTTTCTGTAAGCAGAAATTGCTTTAATAGTTTTGTTTTCCTGCTTCTAGCCAGGCAAAACATTCTTAGTTTCATTATGTGTCAAAACTGTTAGTCTGCCTCTGCCCCCGGTCATCGTCATGGCAACTGTGCCTTTTCTTGTCCAAAGGTGTGACAACCACTATTTGATTTATTCACTTAGACCAGAAATTTTATAAGGAAGTTTAGAAATATATATACATAGTTCAGTTATCCATATATAACACTATGTGAACTTGTGCTTGCTACTTCACCTCCTTCTGCTTGAAATTTGCCCTCTAATATGCTTGTGTATGGTAATAATAAAACCCAGTCACAGGCCTGTTGGAGAGTGAATCCTTAGTACTTTCACTTATTATTGGATATACTTTTACACTTTGGATTTCTGCTTTGAGGTGTCGACTTCAGTGTCCGGCAGACTTCAATGGTAAAGTACACATTGGGTTTGTCAAACACTGTAGTTAACGTTTTCTGCTTCTCACTATTTAGCATTTTATAGAAGGCTCTGACATCGTGTCTCTGACAGGCTTTTAAGATCAAAGTTTAGAGCATGCGAGACACCGAGACTAGTGCCTCTCTGTCTTCTTCTCTTAGACATAATCTGTGCTTTATCTGCTTTATCAGTTTATCCTTTAAAAATATATATTCAATGTTTTATAAGAGATCATATATTAAATCATATAGTTGGATGTAAAATTCATAGGTGCTAGTTATGATTTTGTTTTAAACGTGTGTACTCTGATACTAATCATTCTGTTTGGAGCATGTGAATCTTGTGATGCAGATTTAATAGATATAATGTGTATCACTGGATTTATATGCCCCCAGAAAAAAATATTTTCACTACTATAAGT
>NW_006958219.1:0-974 GCF_000164805.1 Carlito syrichta
TACATGAAATTGAAATGTCAGTGTCCAAAAATTTTTTGTTTGAACACAACCGCATTTATTTGCTTACTTATTATTCATGGCTATTTTTATGTTACGCGGCAGAGTTAAGCAGTTATTGACAGAGTATTGCTTCACACAGAGGTTTGGCGCATTATCAATTGCGGTGACCATTTTCCACTTGCCTTTTGCATAAACAGGGTCATAGGAATTTGTATAAATTGTAGCAAGTGTGCACATGAAATAATCTCCAGATTTAGTCTGAGTTAGAGGTCATTTTATGGACTAAAAGATTAAAAAACTTGAGAAGTTCAGACATGTTTATATTGTTTATGTGTGTGTGTGTGTGTGTGTGTGTGTATGTTCCTTCATATGTGTTTGTATGTATACTTATACTGTGTATTTTATCTATTTTTCTTGTTTTATGTTGAATTTATAAAGGACAAGTAGGGAAATAGTTTCATGTTAGTAATATAATTAAAGACCTATGATTCAGTAATATTTTCTTCAACACTATCAGTTTATTATAAGATTACTTTCTTCTGTTCTAATACAATATTATAGACAATAAACTCTAAATAATTAAAAACATTTTCATTTTAAAATTTCCTTTGCAACTTAAAAGCTTTAGCTACCCTCAAGGGAATCACACTCTTAAGAGTGATACTGGCATTTAAGAAAGTTAATATAAAACAATTGTAAGACTACATGAACTCTTTTGAGGCCTGTAGGAAAGCTTGGAGTAGAAAGTACATAAAACTTGTTATTTGGTCCATCAGTACTGGAGTATATAAGAATCCCTGAGTTCCAAGCAAAATCCCTTCTTATAGACCAGTTTACCTTTCTCTTGGACTATGAAAAATAAAACATTCAACTATATCAGAGTTCTTCAGAGAAACGGAACCAACTGGACACTGTCATCCATCATCTATCCGTATCTATCTCTCTATATAGAGAGATTTACTGTGAAGAAGTTA
>NW_006958220.1:0-531 GCF_000164805.1 Carlito syrichta
TGGCCTCCTTGGTGATGGATGCTGATCACTTGACTTTTCCCAGTAGGCACTCTTTCACAGCAGCGATGACTGGTAGATGTGTTGCCTGGGGGCGTGGGAGACACTCATTACAAATGGATAGAACATTGGCCACTGTTGCTATTATGTGTAGATCTGCAATTTGCTCTCTAGCCCGATTTTCTGTAATCTCAAATTCTGGTAGCCAATTGCCTGTAGGAAACAATCTTCTTGACGGTTTTCATGTACACAAACAAATCACCACTGTTTTGACAGTGATAATTGCTTTTGTTTCCCCATAAAATAAGCTCATAGAATAGAGATTCCATAAAATAGGCTTGAGTTCCACGATGCTAGGGGTTCAGATTTCTTCAGGTTATTCACACAGTATTTAGTTTGTGTGTGTGTGTGTTAGCTTTAAAAAGAACATTTTTCCTCTATTTATGGACACAAAGCAGGCATTCAAGACAAGAATTGCCCCGCATTTCCATTGGGTCTTCATCCATTTGGATATTTAATTACTGAATACCTTCA
>NW_006958221.1:0-898 GCF_000164805.1 Carlito syrichta
TAATCCAAAGTTTCTAAACTAAAGAAAGTGCTAAAATATTATTTGGTTGTGCTATAACCAAGCTCCAACAGGACTCCATGGCCATAATAATAAAAGACTACCTCGTGGGCAACACACTCAAGTCCATTCCGAGTTTGAGTGTTTCTCGGTCCTCTCAATTTAGACTTCTTAAAAAAAAAAAAGACTACCACGTTTAGAGAATTTTTGAATGGTCACTTCTCCCTGGTTAAATTTTTGGATAGGTGTGAGCACATGCTTCTCTTCACTTCTTGGGAATGAAATCCACCATGTCTGCCGCACTTGGCAGAGCACTGCACACAAGTGCTTGAAGCTTAAGGATTGCTCAGTAGTCAAGGTGCCTCCCACTACTATGTCAATCATCAGAGGATGCTGTCAAAAATGACTATTTGACATACTTGTTTCCCTGACTTTACTTACCTCTTTTAATGTAAAAATTAGCCTTTTAATCAATTTACAGATTGAATGAAGTCACCATTACGTTAACATCATTCTTCTCAGACATGGAAATTGCAATAAAGAATTCATATGAAACTATAAACAATCATGAATACCCAAAAGAATCTTATCAAATGAAGCATAGCAGGAGCTATTGCCATTCCAGACTTCAAACTATGCTATATGTTTACAGAAATCAAAACAGCCTAGCATTGGTCCAAGAATAGGTCGCTAGGCCTATGGACCAGGACAGGTAATGAAATCCTGAAATTCTCAACCAACTCATTTTTAAAAATACGTCCAATACCCACTTAGCAAAGAAAAACATATTCTGTAAATGGTGCTGCGAAAATGCTGACTATATGCACAAGATTGGAACCGGACCCCTATTTATCAACATACACTTTAACTCTAAATGGATCAAAGACTAAACGTAAAACAC
>NW_006958222.1:0-753 GCF_000164805.1 Carlito syrichta
ACCTCTTAGCAAGATGCTCTGCAATATTTTGGTATGGAGGCCTCGTGTAAGCAAGATTCCTTATTCTTCTGAAGCAACATGTCGTGTAGTGTTCTGTATGTGAGGACTCCCATTACTGAAATTCATGCTTCATTCTCAGCAAGACCCAAAGATATTTCCTGGTGACCTAGAATTCCAGTTACTTGGATATCAAGAGAAAGACTGCCATAAAGTTCTTGAGGAATTGAATCCCAAGATTCCTGGTCCCTTTTCGAAAGAAACACTAAAAATGTGGCGACATAGAAGACCAGATTGCTGATTAAACCTTATCAAGAGACTGTGGATTTAGGCGATTGAGAACTCCAGGAACCGGATTCTCTTTCTGGTCCGCAAGATTCCCTGATTTTTCCTGTCTGTGTGGATTCCCAAACTCTGTGTACAAAAATGCAGATGCCCAGATGTTTCCTAGTTACGTGGAATCCATGAATCCTGGTCACATTTTAATAATTCGTATTAAATATATGGAAGTGCCAAACACTCGGCCCCTCTCCAAATAAAGTACAAACGGAAATTTAAGGATTACCAAGTTCACTTTAAGACCAGAGTTACTTCCAAATACGGCAAAATGATACTTTTTTCCAGGAATCTGGCCTTAATTTTCCCGAGGAACTTAAGGGACTTGTACTACCAGATACCCGATTACAACTCTGAAGAAAACCAGATGTTGCTGAGTCCTGAAATGACTGATTCATATACCCACAAACCAAATATGTC
>NW_006958223.1:0-749 GCF_000164805.1 Carlito syrichta
ATCCTAGCTACAGTATATTAGACAGACTAAAGTATTTACGGGTCACAACCTATTTGCCTTCTTTTGCTCTTTCCTTCTTCCTTTCTTTCTGTCTGTCTGTCTTTCTTTCTTTCTTTGTCTTTTCTTTCTGAACTATTCTGGATACTTTCTAATGCTGTCTTCAAGGCTCATGATTTTTAAAGGAATATTTAAACTACCACCAAAGCCAATCATGCCCTATCCCAGCACCTTCCACCACATCACTCCAATCTATCAGTATAAATATAACTAGAATAGAATAGCAGACACAATCAGTGAACAACAGCAATCAGTGGGACATAGGTATCAGTTTGTGATATATGTTTAACATGGATATTTCTTGTTGATGGACTGAAGCTTTTATCATTATGTAGTATCCTGTCATTTCTTTTTAAATTTTGATAGCTTAAAGTTTGTTTTGTCTGACCTGAAGATAATGACTCCTGCCTTCTTTTGTGATCCATTTGCCTGGAAATTCCTTTTCCGTTCTCTAACATTGAGTCTTTGTGTTTCCCTTGTAGTGAGATAAGTTCACTGCAGGCAGCAGATCATTGGGTTTTTTTAACCAGTTTGCCATTGTGTGTTTTGTCAGTGGTCCATTTAGTCCACTCACATTCAGGCTGAATAGTGAAATATTGAAATGTGATTGTTGATCTCTGTCATGAAGTTCTTATAAAGTTTTCCCCGTGTTTGTTTTCTTTCAACTTTTGGGTTGAAGTATGTGTGTGTTT
>NW_006958224.1:0-6382 GCF_000164805.1 Carlito syrichta
GTCAGGGCTCGATTATTGGCAGCTATTTTTATTACAGTATAACACTATGAACAAACTTAATGTATGTTGAATATATGAATGCTAAGACCTATATTACATGCCAACTTCAATTAATTCCATTTTTCAGAGGAAGAAATTGAGATTCAAAAAAAATTGCACAACTTTTCAGTGACTATATTAAGTAGTACTCTGTGATGTAAAGTTTATAAATTCAAGATTGTTCCTAATGTGAATAAGGAGGGTAGAGCTCACAGAGGATTCCTGGGTTTTACACATTAATTTCACAGACCAAGCTGTGAAATTATTCACCACGATGGATACAAATGTGTATGTTTCATTAGTGTGACTTCTTTCAAGCCTGCAGGAGGTCTCTGCTGGTGTGCTGAGTCCCCAGAAGCTGGAAACAAAACACGGGGGGGCCCTGCACCGCCACTGCAGACAGGAAGCCGGAACCTACACGTCCTCACGGGGAGGAACCCAAGATTCAGCGGAACTGATGACCTATAAACCAGCTTCCTGCGCCCACTCGGACCTCGGACCAGGACTCCAGAGGCTTCATGGACTGCGGACTTGGACCCCCACGCCGACTAACACGGAGCCGGGCCCCAGCGCAGCCTTAGAAGACAGAGCATGGTTCTCTGCAGCGCTGCTGATCCAGGAGCCAAAAAACAGCGGAACCAGACCCTCCGTCGCCGCCACCGCGAAGGCAGGGCCCCCGCGCCTCTGCCGATGGAGGAGCTTGAGGCCCCGTAGATTACGCCCGGGGACCCCGAAGCCAGGCGCTCCCCACCGCTGTGGACCGCAGAGTCGTCCCCAGCGCCGCCGTCAACTGCGGAGCCGGTTCCGGCCCTGCCTCATAGCACAGAGCCAGGACCCCAGCGCCGCCGCCGACCGCGAAGCCAGCCCCACAACGCCTGCGCAGACGGAGGAACTTCCGTCCTCACGCAGAGGACGGCGTCGGACCGGTGACGGGTGATCCCCACCACTGCGGACCGCAGAGCCGGGCCTCCTGGCGCCGCTACGGACCGCGGAACCGGGCCTTTCCGTGCTGATGACGACCTCAGATCCGGGGCCCCAGCGCAGCCGACCACTGTGGAGCCGGCCCCGCGCCACTGCCTACTGCGAAGCCAGGACCCCGACCCCGTGCCTTCCCAGGCGGAAGAGCTGGGGCCCCCACGTAGCTGACGGTCAGGTCCCCTGCGCCTAGGACTGCAGAGTCAGGTACCCAGCACAGCTGACGACCGCGAATCCAGGTTCCCCAAGCCTCCGCAGCGGAGCTGGTGCCCACGTGAAGATGACGGGGGAGGACCTCGGAACCCGGTGCTTCCCACCACCCACGACCGCGGAGCCAGCCTCCGGCGCCGAGGACCATATAGTCGCGGCCCCGCGACTCCGACGATCAGGAAGCCACGACCCCCGTGCCTCCGCAGACAGAGGAGCTGGAGCCCACGAGTAGATGACGGCCGCAGACCCGGACCTGGGTGTTGCCCACCGCCGCGGACCTCAGAGCCTGACTCCCCGCACTGCCGGGATCCACGGAACTGGGCCCCCCTCGCTGACGACCGCTAAGCCAGGTCCCTAGCGCAGTCCACCATTGGAAACCCTGGCGCCTCGCGCCGCCACCCACCGTGGAGCCGGTCTCCCCCGCGCCGATGCCCTCGGAGCCTGGGTTCCAATGCTGCCTTGGAAAGCAGACCCGGGGCCCTCGAGCCTCCACCGACCCAGGGTTCCCGCAGGCTGGCTCTTTGCTCTGCCGCAAACCAAGGAGCTGGGACCCCAGTGATAACGCCAACCACGAAGCCAGACCCCCGAGCCTCTGCGGACAGAGGAGCTGGAGCCCACGCATAGATGACGGGCGCCGACCATAGAACCGGCTGTTCTCCACCGCCGCGGACCGCAGAGTCTGGCTACCCGCTTCACCGCTGACCCTAGAGCCGGGCACTCGCGCCAACGACCGCATAACCGGGGCCCCAGTGCAGCTGACCATTGCGGAGCCTGGCCCCCTCTCACCTCCGCAGACAGAGGAGCTGGTGCCCCGTGGAGCTGATGACCGCAGAGCCCCGCGCCCATGACTGCAGAGTCATGGCCCCAGTGCGATCGTGGACTGCTGAGACCGGGAGCTGGCCCCCCACGCCGAAGACCGCTGAGCCAGGTTACCAGCCCAGCCGTTGATCAGGGAGCCTGGCCCTGGCCTCACTGCAGACCCTGCAGTGTTGGTGCCCTGAGAGCCCAGAAGGGAACGTCAGCGAGGCCAATCCTGGACATTGACCCTACTCGGTGAGTTTAGAAGCTCTCATTTTCTTGAATTATCTCACCTGTTTTTTTGGTATTTGCTAAAAGTGAAATTGCTGGAATCTGTGGCAGGTTATGCATTATTGCTTAGAAAGAGCTACAGGTTTTTCCATACGAGATTCATTTTTTCCATTTCATTATTTCTTTTTTCAGAACGGTTATATAGTGAATGTGTAGTGAAATTTCATTATTGATTTGTATTGTTTTGTTTTGTTCTTAGCCCTGTAATGAGAGCAGAAACAGGAAACCTAGACAGAGTTTTAAGTGTACATGCTGGAAAGTTAACTATAAATACTGTGTTGTACAGCAGGACTCTAGAACTTATTTATCTTGAATAAATGAGGTGTTGTTCATTATTGTTTTGATTCACACTCCCCTAATGCTTAATGATGTGCATGTTTCCATTATTAACCATTTGCATTTCTTCTTAGAAGTTGTGTCTATTCAAAGTTAATGTCCTATTTTTGAATGAATTTTTTTATTGTCTGTTGTTTGTTTGTTGGCATTTACACACTGCATCATGTCTGTTGATTACTTAGAAGTATGATGTCAAATTTTTTCTCACATTTTGAGTTGCTAACTTTCTCTGTTGGAAATGTTCTTTGATATACAAAATTTTTTAATTTCAATGAAGTCTGTTGTATTTTTTTGCCTTTTTTTGTTGTGTACAAGAAATAATTGACCAATTCGCTGTCATGAAGTTTTTCTTCTATGTACTCATCTAAGGGTCTTTATAGTTTCAACTTTTACCTTTTAAGTAGTTTATTTATTTATTTTAAGTTAAAAATTTTATGGTACAAGACAAAGGCTCAAATTTATTCTGTTGCGTGAGAGCATCCAATTTTCTGAGAACTATCTGAAAAGACTGCTGTCTTCCAACTGAATAGATTTGGCAGTATATTCGCATGCTGATTCTTAGGTGGTTCGTTCTGTTTCATGAATGTGTATATCTGTTTTTATACCAGTACCCCACTGTTATGGTTATTAGAATTTTGTGCAAAGTTTGAAGGCAGAAAATGTGAAACCTTAAACTTCGTTCAGTTTCAAGATTGTTTTGGCTATTTCGGGTCTCATGAAATTCGATGTGAATTTTAGAAAGGGTTATTTATTTCTATAGAAAGAAGGGAATTGGATTCTGATAGAGATTTCATTGTATTTGTAATGCTTTGGGTAGTATTGATATCTTAAAATATGATTTTTAATTAGTGAACATAATATTTCTTTTTCATTTACTTATATCCTCTTAAATTTGTCAGGAATATTTTGTAGTTGCTAGTGAGCTATTTTGTTTGGTTAAGTTTTTATGCTATTTTATTGTTTTGGTTGCTATTGTAAATGAATTGTTTTCTTAGTGGTTCCTTCAGGTTGCTGCTTGAAAGTATAGAATTGCACGTGGCTTTTGTGTGTTGAATTTGTATTCTGCAACATTGCTGAATTTATTAATTCTGAAAGCAGTGTGTGTGTGTGTGTGTGTGTGTGTGTGTGTTTGAACCTTTTAGAGTTATCTATATATAACATGGTACTTCTGTGAAGAGTTAAGTTTCTTTCTCTCATGTTAGGATACCTTTAACATTTATTTTTTGCTTAATTGCTCTGTCCAGAATTCTTAACACTATCTTGAAGTGGTGAGAGAATACATCCTTGTCTTGTTATTGATCTTTTGGGAAAAGCTTAAAAGTTTCATCACTGAGTGTCATGTTATCTTTGTTTTTCACATATGCCCTTTATTATGTGAAGAAGTTTTCCTCTATTAGCAGTGTTTTATCATGAATTGGTGTGAACTTTTGTCAAATCATTTTCTACGTCAAGAAGATAATATATTTCTACTTTTATACCTTTAATGTGGTATGTTACTTTGATTTTTATGATACATTTATTTTCGTAAATTGTGTTATACAGGCATTCCAGAAATAAATTCCACTTGGCATGGTAAGAAAGCAAATGAGTATGTTCTCATATATGTCAACCAAATTTTAAGTTATGTGAAGCTTTATGAACTGTTACAAGCAAATAGATCTATAAATCTATGAAATGTAACAGTAGAAACTTAATAAATCAAAAACTTGATATTAATAAGATACTAAGCATGAAATAAAGTAACAGTAATAATAGTTGCTGATAATATTTATAGCTGCATGGACTTATATACTACATTTATGTTCTTAAGTTTACTAAATATTTCATATATATTGACTCAGAGCCTTACTCCCCGCACCACCGCCATCCACGGAACCAGGTCACCCTCGCTGACGACTGCTAAGCCAGGTCCCCAGCGCAGTCGACCACCGGGAACCCTGACTCCCCGTGCCGCCGCCGCCCATTGTGCCTTCCCCGCGCTGTTGACCGCAGAGCCTGGGTTCCAGTGCTGCCTTGGATAGCAGACCCGGGGCCCTCGAGCCACCGCCGACCTGGGTTTCCCACACCGTGGCGGGACACAGGTTGGCTCTTTGCTCTGCAAGCAAGGAGTCGGGACCCCAGCGCCAATGCCAAACAGGAAGCTAGCCCCCCGAGCCTCTGCGGACGGAGGAGCTGGAGCCTGCGCGTAGGTGACGGCCGCGAACCGCAGAGTCTGGCTACCCGCTTCGCCGCTGACCCTGGAGCCGGGCCCTCGCGCCAACGACCGCATAACCGGGGCCCCAGCGCAGCTGACCACTGCGGAGCCCGCCCGTCCCCCACCTCCACAGACAGAGGAGCTGGTGCCCCCGTGGAGCTGATGACCGCAGAGTCATGGCCCCAGTGCGATCGTGGACTGCTGAGACACCCCCGGTGCCGACGCCGACTGGGAGCTGGCCCCCCACGCCGAAGACCGCTGAACCAGGTTACCAGCCCAGCCGATGATCAGGGAGCCGGGCCCTGGCCTCACTGCAGACCCTGCGGTGTTGGTGCCCTGAGAGCCCAGAAGGGAACGTCAGCGAGGCCAATCCTGGACATTGACCCTACTCGGTGAGTTTAGAAGCTCTCATTTTCTTGAATTATCTCGACTGGTTTTTTTTTTTTTTTTTTTTTGGTATTTGCTACAATCGAAATTGCTGGATTCTATGGTATGTTAGGCATAATTGTTTAGAAAAGAGCTATAGGTTTTTCTGTAAAAGATTCACCATTTTATTTATTTAATTTTTTATTTTACTTTTTTTTTTTGAGTTGGAGTTTCACTCTGTCACCCAGACTGGAGTGCAGTGGCTGCTCTCAGCCACCGCAGCCTCGACCTGCTGGGCTCCAGCGGTCCTTCCGCCTCAGCCTTCCAAGTAGCTGGAACTACAGGCGCACACTACCACGCCCGGCTAATTTTTGATTTATTGTAGAGATGACGTCTCGCTAAGTTGCCCAGGTGGGTCTCGAACCCGCGGGCTCAGGCAGTCCACTCACCTCAGCCTCCCAAAGCGTGGGATTACAGGCTGAGTCACCGAGCCCGGCCAAGATTCACTATTTTACATGATCAGTAATTGTTAGTGGATCAAATTCCTTCACGTCTCACCCCTACCATTTGCTCTTTTCCATCTTATTCTTTCTTTTTTCATAATGGTTATATAGTGGGTGTGTAGTGGAATCTCATTATTTCTTATTTGTATTGTTTTCTTTTGTTCTTATTCCTGTAAGGAGAGCAAAAACAGGAAACCTAGACAGAGTTTTAAGTGTACATACAGGAAAGTTAACAGTAAACACTGTGTTGTACAGCAGGCCTTAGAATTTATTCATCTTGAATAAATGGGGTATTATTCATTGTTGTTTTGATTCACACTCCTCTAATGCTTAGTGATGATGTGCATGTTTCCATGTATTTATTGACTATGTGCATTTCTTTTTTGGAAGTCGTGTCTATTCAAGGTTAATTTCCCATTTTTGAATGAGTTTTTGTATTGTTTGTTGTTAATTTGTTGGTGGTTTAATCACTGTATCATGTCTGTTGATCACTTACAAGTATTATCTCAACATTTTCTTCTAATGTTTTGAGTTTCTAATTTTCTACGTTGGGAATGTACTTTGATACGCAAAAGTTTTTAATTTTGATGAAGTCTGCTGTATTTTTCTGCCTGTTTTTTGGTTTGTACAAGCAATAATTGACATTCACTGTCATGAAGTTTTCCTTCTA
>NW_006958225.1:0-2658 GCF_000164805.1 Carlito syrichta
CTGTCTTAATAGTTTTCATGTATTAACTCAGTTAATCCTTACAGCTATCAACTTTCTCAATGTTACCGTTAGAGGAAGAATTGAGGCTGTGAAGAAACATGACAGGGAGACCCTGCTCCCACTTGCTGTGAGGGATGAGTGACTGGCGATGTAAGCCAGTCAGGGTGGGCAGGCAAGATTTCCACTTGGTGGAGAGAAGAAAATTCTAGAATCTTGGATAATCCAAGGGTCTGAGGAAGATCTCTAAAGGGAAGTGCTGTTATCTTATTTCAACTCTGTTTGATGTGGAGGAAAGGAACTGTAAGACCTGGGATCTTGTAAACCAACCTCGGTTTCCAGTTCCTAAGATGCCAAAATCAACTCATGTTTTAAGCGGCACTTATAAAGGGGCCATGGTGCCTCAGGACAGCAGAAGGTTGTCCTGCAGCCCCTGGGCCCCTAAGCAACAGGACCATGGTGCTAGTTCTCCCATGCTCTGTTCTCAGAGAACTTCCATGAGTGTTTTCTGTCATCTCCTTTCTCACTTTATCCCTCTGATGGAGGCAGGCCAGTCTTGCCCATGTATTCAGGTGAAAAACATGCTCAGAGAGGTGAGTTGACCCTCTGAAGGCTTAAGAGGTGAATGGAGATTGAATCCAGGTCTCTGGCTGACAGGTCAGTGGCTCTGTGGGATTCACAGGGAGACTCTGCCTTATTCTTAGCTGATTAGAAAGTGATACGAAGATGAAGGTCCCGAACAAGTCCTGGTTTCCTGTCCATGTCCCAGGGCTGTCATCACCTAAGATGCCACAGTTTAAAATTGAAAATGTCATGTTCCAGAACCACCTCCCTGTCCCAGAAAAATAGGGGTGATGGTCCCCCCGTGACCAGGCTCCTTACTGTCTCTTGTGGACTGACAGCCACATGTGGGGGTGTCACTGCAGCTCCTCCGTCCACTTGAATCTTATTTCTTCCCCTGCAGAGTCCTTTGGGTCCTTCCTCATCCCTTTCAGGCCCTTACTCAGATGTCACCATCTCAGTGTGGCAACCACGAGTGCGCTATTTCACACCTGCCCTACCTCCCCCTTGATCCCTCTTACCCATTCCAATTTTGTCTTTTCCCCCATGGAACCTCTCCCTTCTAACCCTGACTTATATTTATTGTGCTTATTGTTTGTTTTTGACTCCCTCTACCCGCCCTACGATGGAAGAAATCCTTGACTGTTTTGTTCCTTAATGTATTACAAACACACTTCTTGGCCACCTCCAAGTAGTGGGTGCTTAATAAATATTTGTTGAATGAATGGGTGGATGGACGGACATTACATGGTTTTCAGGATTACCCAGGGAGTGGCAGAGCTGCGATTTGAGCTAAGTGCTTGCGACTCCAAATCTAGTGCTCTTTCCTTTATCTTCATGCTGTTTCTTCTGAAGGCAAAAGAAGGCCCCTTCTCTGCAAACTGTTCACATATATTAACAGATCCTGTCCTACCAACAAATGATCCCATTCGACCTGCCAGGAAACGGACTTTGGAATATTAGGACAAGGTGATTCTGTGATTCGGACCTGGCCCATTTGTTCTTAACGCCAGGCTACCTACCCATGGGCCTGGCATAGGAAGCCAACTATTTAAGTAGATTAAATGTGTCTGCAGTGCCACAGAATGGTAGACTGCTATGTAATGCCATAACCCAGTGGTCCCCAACCTTTTTGGCATCAGGGACTGGTTTCATGGAAGGCAATTTCCATGGATGTTGGTTGGGGGAAAAATCATCAGGCATTAGATTCTCATAAGGAGCGTGCAACCTAGATCCCTCACATGTGCAGTTCACAATAGGGTTTACACTCCTATGAGAATCTAATGCCACTGCTGATCTGACAGGAAGCGGAGCTCCACTCCCCCACTGCTCATCTCTTGCCGGGCAGCCTGGCCCCTAACAAGTCAGGGACCAGTACCAGTCCGCAGCCTGGGGGTTGGGGGACCCATGCCGTAACCTCAATCTTTACAATGAGTTACCGATTTCTTGCTCAGTATTGTTTCCTGGGTATTCATACCATTTGTCCTTGGTCTTGTATCCATGGACCTTGAGGTTTCACATGGAATAGTATGGAATTTTGCACATAGTAACCCCCATTTATTACTTTCTTTATTCATTTACTCATTTCTTCATTCATTAATTAAACAAAAGCAGATTGTAAACCCAGAATGTTCCAGATACCATGCAGGGCATGGGTGATCACTGCAAATGAAAGGGAAGCTATTGGATGAGGTTCTGCATAGCACTTGTATTTTAAACATTACTTGTGACCTCCTTTGAAAGAGTGATTCATAAGAAAGCCTGAAACTTTTCTTGGACTATTTAGTGCCTTCTATGCAATGTGAGAAAACATGAAGGTTTGAACCGAGTGGGAAATAAAAATGCCTGGGGGCCCCATAAGCCCAGATAGAATATTTTGCTTAATGGACTCTGAGTTTCAAGCCCCTGCAATCAAGGAGACAGTTTTGATGAGCTAATGTGAAATGCATCTCTCTGCATTATCTTCCTCTCTATAAATAATTCCCCAGTGTGTTCTTATGACAGATGAATTCCATACTTTTCACACGGCTCTTTATTTTTGTTTCAGCATCTTTCAGTGCTCAACAAAGGCTCTGAGTTTGCCTTGACTTCCATCTGAGG
>NW_006958226.1:0-692 GCF_000164805.1 Carlito syrichta
CAAGATGAGTTCTGGCCATGTTGCCTGGCCTGGTCACTGACCCCGGGTCACAGGCAGCCTCCCACCTCAGGCTCTCAGGGCTCCCAGCTTACAGCCATGAGCCACGGCACCCAGCCTGAACTCACACTTGCTGTTGGAGCAAACGATGCAAAAGCATGCCCCAAGATGGAAGCCACCACATTCCGTGTAGCTGGGGCCATGGGCACCACCACACACAACACGTGTGTTTGCGTTCTGGGGAGAGACGAGGTCTCGTTACATAGCCCAATTTGCTCTCAAACTCCCGGGCTCCAGCAGTCCCCCACCTTGGCCTCCCAAACCACAGCCTGAATATCTGCCGATCCACCATCTTTCAGGAACTCTACCCCCAAGGCTGCGGCTTCCTTCCCCAGTGATATCTCTGTTCACAATGATCCCCACTGCATACACATGGATGCTCTTCTTTTAATTCATAATTTTTTTTAGTGGAGTCTCACTCCGTTGCCCAGTCTGGAGGGTGGTAGCTCATTCCAGGGCACCCCAGCCTCTCTATGCTGGACTCCGGTGAGCTTCCTCCACTGCCTTTCTGAGGAGCAGGAATGACAGGTGTGCACCACCATGCTCAGTTATTTTGAGATGCGGGTTAGAGACAAGGTTTCGCTGAGTTGCCCAGGCACGTCTTGGCCCAATGGGCTCAAGACGGCCACTGACTT
>NW_006958227.1:0-2777 GCF_000164805.1 Carlito syrichta
AAAACCAACCAAACAGAAAACCCATGGAAAGGGCAGAGAACTTCCTGGTGCTGGCACTGGAGAGTGATACTTATTTTGGGGGATGTCCATGCTGTAAACCCATATGGGGGGCTGGGCATTGATCTCAAGCACAGGTGTGAGGTGGCTCTGAGCTGCAGGGGTGTCCTGAGACCCAGCAAATAGTGAAAACCATTTCATGCTTACTTGCTGTCCTCCAGCAGTCAGCGGACCAGGCTCCCATCACACCCATGACGTGTGGTCAGAGCCTACTGTTTGCAGTGTGGGCAATCCAAGGCATTGCTCCTGGCATCCACGCAGGACTGGAGAGACTTCCGGAAGAGATTTTGGAAACTCTTTGGTAGCAGACAGGGGACTCCATGGTCAATATGCCAGGGGATGAGCACTTGGTTTCCTGTCTCAGGGCTGTTCCTATTTCTTTTTCTCCTAAACCAGGAGGGATGATGTTGTCTTCTCTCTTATGGCCCCTCTGCATTGGATTGCAGAACCTCAGGTCTAATGCTCATGGCTTATTTTTCTTCTCTTTGTGGGGGCTGATTAAGCCAATGATGAATTTTAAAGATATTCCATGTCAGACCTAGGTTCAAATCCCATTCTGTCACTTAACTGCTGTGTGATGCTTCAGGTTACTTTACCACTCTGTACCCTCATACTTTCCCATTTGTAAAATGGGCATGGTGAGATAAGGAAGATGGTGACGATGGGGTGGTGGTAATATCTTATTCTACGATGCTATGAAGATTTCATAGGTGGAGGGCATGGATGTGCTGAAATTATGGCTTATCAGAAACAGTTATAAGTTACCGTCCCCTGCTGACTGCTCTCTTTCACTCACTACCCCACCATGGAACCTTCTAGTAAGCATATCCTTATTCTCTGTATCACTATACTAGTTGATTTTCATATTATTTTACTTTGCTAGAAATTCAGCATTCACATACTTCTCAAGTATGTTCTTACCCTTGGAAAAAGAAAGCATAGGTAGAAATATTTGTTTCCATGACTATTTCACAGAAAGCTTGCCATTTTTTTCTTGGCAGATCAAGCAGGGGCATTTTATCTATTTCCATCATGGTTTTGCCTTGTACGGAAAAAAAAAAGCAAATCTCAACCTATCAAGAAAATTTTCAAGCATTCCTGCCTTTTAATTTTAGCCTTAAAAAACTGGCCTACAAAAAAATCTTTAAGTAAAATATTTGTTTATATTTTATGGCTGCAGTGACTAAAATGGGTATGGACATAGCTGGATTTCCCGTGTTGGGTCAATAGTAACATTATAGAAAGTTGACTGTCATGTAATCACATAGGCAGCCTTTGATTTTTTTCCTATCAATTATATTTTCCATTATTTCCAGGACTTAGTGGCAGAGCCATGTGATAGCTTGAGCCTCTTTAATCATTCTTTTTCCTGGAAGTGTGATGAAGTCTGTGGATTCATTTCTTTGTCCATTAATGAAATGTGACTCCTAATTTCCTTCCCCGCTCCTCCCCCTCCCCCATCTTCTTGTGCTGGTCTTTCATGCTCATTAGCAGAGCACTGATAGGTGCTCCTTAATGGAGAGCATCCCAGCTGAGAGCAAGGGTGAATACGTGCACACTTCCAGATGCATAGCATTTGCAGTGCACATTCTGTCATTGTTCCTGACTGCGTCTCCTCCATGGAGAAGGCAGGTGCTGTGGGAACATCAGGTCTGGAGCTGTAAGGGATACGGCTCTGTGGTCCACATTCCACACTGAAGGTGATGTCAAGAAACGGATCCCAGTCAGAGAGAGAACATAAATGAATGTCTCACTGCCCTGCCAGGACTGAAGGCTTATAAAGAACAGTTTGGGGCACATCACAGCCCCTTGCTTACCCACGTCAGACAGGAAGTAGCATTTGACTTCTGAAGCCATTCTCTGACCAGATACTCTCAGCAAGGTGACACACTGACAGGTGGGCGGTCAGCAGCAATGACAGTGTGGCCCAAGTTTCTCCACCACGCTTCAGTTTTCTCATTTTGCTAGTTCTTCAAAAACTTCTAGTACTTTGAAGGCATACATTAGAAAAATGACAGTCCTGCTCTAGAATTTTTAAATATCACATTTATTTCAGTACTAACAAGGCCTAAAAGGGTGGGAATAGTAATAATTTTATGTGCAAACAGGAGTTCAGCCCTCCCAGGAAGTCAAAACCTGTGTTGTTAGCTGGTGGATTTGCTGTCCCCAATCTACTTGCACTTTCTGTAATTCCATACTATGGGTTTGACTGAATGAATTTTGACCAGTCTTCTTCAACCAGACCAGGTCCCAAGTGAAGGATTTTCTGTTAACTTGGCACCATCTCACCCTCTTTGTTCTACTATTCTTTATTGTTCCTTGTTTTTGACAAGTGTGGTCAAAGACCTTTTGCCAATATCACATGAGTGGTTCGAATCTGGAATCTGGTTTAGAGTGGTCATAGATGTGGTACTATTTTGCCACTGATTTCAGCGACGAGACAGCCAGCTGATGCAGAGTTAAAGCCATGATTTTGATACCAAGCATTGCAGTAGAGGGTCACTGTTTGAGCTAAGTGGCTAGGGAGGAAGAAAGAACATCCAATGACCACAGCTCAGCATTTTCTCTCAGTGGTACATAGCTCAGCCCACCCAACTTCCGCTTTCTGTGACTGACCCTCAGGGCCCAGGGAGGACTGGTTAGAGCAGCTTTCTATTGCTGTTCCTTTCAGACACTCAAGCAGAATCATCCTGCTCAAAACCAAAAGTGCTGGGAAGAAG
>NW_006958228.1:0-712 GCF_000164805.1 Carlito syrichta
CACTCTGGAACTTTGGGAGGCCGAGGCAGGAGGACCGCTTGAGCCCTGGCGTTCCGGACTAGCCTGGGCTACGTAACGAGACCTTGTTGCTGCAAAAAAATTGTTTAAATGAGCTGGATGTGGTGACTGGGACGCCTGTGGTGTCAGCTACTTGGGAGGCTGAGGGGGGAGGATCGCCTGAGCCCAGGAGGTCGAGGTTGCCGTCGCTGTGAGCGTGCCACTGCACCCCAATTCTCACAGAGCGAGACCTCAGCTCAAAAAAAGAAGGCGTGAGGACAGCTCTGAAGGAGGCCTGAGCAGGGAGGCGTCCTCACGGGCATTGCGGCGTAGGCAGGGACGGTGCTCCTGGCGAAGGCAGCCGTGTGGGAGCTGCGGACCTCAGAGACCCGCACCCCCAGGCCCTGCAGACTGCCCAGCTGCTGGAAGCTCGAGACACCGACAAAAGCAATATGGGCAAGCCCCTCGGATGCCCTTCCACTGTGGGAGCTTTTCTGTCCTCTCCATAAATCCTGCTTTAAAAAAAAAAAAGCAAAAGTGGAGAGCCCTCAGGGACGTGGGACTCCCTTTCGCATGAAAGATGGACAGAGTAGGGGGGACCTTGCCAGCTGGCGAGTTTGCGCCATGCCCTGGCACACAGTAGTGCTTACTAGACCAGGCTGTGAGACTGCAATCCGGGGAGCCAGGTCAAGGACCCCTGCCCCCTTTCGCTTTC
>NW_006958229.1:0-714 GCF_000164805.1 Carlito syrichta
ATTATCTCACCTGTTTTTTTGGTATTTGCTAAAAGTGAAATTGCTGGAATCTGTGGTAGGTTATGCATTATTGCTTAGAAAGAGCTACAGGTTTTTCCATATGAGATTCATTTTTTCCATTTCATTATTTCTTTTTTCATAACGGTTATATAGTGAATGTGTAGTGAAATTTCATTATTGATTTGTATTGTTTTGTTTTGTTCTTAGCCCTGTAATGAGAGCAGAAACAGGAAACCTAGACAGAGTTTTAAGTGTACATGCTGGGAAGTTAACTATAAACACTGTGTTGTACAGCAGGACTCTAGAATTTATGTATCTTGAGTAAATGAGTTATTGTTCATTGTTGTTTTGATTCACACTCCCCTAATGCTTAAAGATGTGCATGTTTCCATTATTAACCATTTGCATTTCTTCTTGGAAGTTGTGTCTATTCAAGGTTAATGTCCTATTTTTGAATGAGTTTTTTTATTGTCTCTTGTTTGTTGGCATTTACACACTGCATCATGTCTGTTGATTACTTAGAAGTATGATGTCAAATTTTTTCTCACATTTTGAGTTGCTAACTTTCTCTGTTGGAAATGTTCTTTGATATACAAAATTTTTTTAATTTCAATGAAGTCTGTTGTATTTTTCTGCCTTTTTTTGTTGTGTCCAAGAAATAATTGACCAATTCGCTGTCTTGAATTTTTCCTTCTATGTACTCATCTAAGGGTC
>NW_006958230.1:0-664 GCF_000164805.1 Carlito syrichta
GCAGGCCGACACCCCAACTTGGCAACTAGGTCTTTCTGCCAAGAAAGGCCAGGGACACATCCCTCACCCAGGGACATTTCTACCCTCAATACCATTTTTCCTGGCTCTAAAGTCATTCACCCTGTGAACATATGACATGCAGTTGAGAATATGTGTATGATTCCCATATTTTTGGAACCAATGTCTGGCTCTGTGGTCCAGGTTGGTGCCTGGTGACACAATCATCATTCATCACTAGTCTCAAAATTGCGGGCTCTGGTGATCCTCCTGCCTCAGCCTCCATAGTGGTCAGGATGACATGCCCCTCGACCCTATACCCCCTTTGAATGGGTGAGAAAATGGGCTCTCCCTGTGTGTCCTGGGCTGGCCTTCGGTTCCTGGACTTCAGCCATCCTTCCACCTTGGCCTCCTAGAGTGCTGAGAATCCAAACGTGGTCCGCCGCACCAGGGCTTCTTGTCTATTTTTGACAAAGGATTGTGGCCAGGATGGAGGCTGGGCTTCATCATCCTATCACTTTGGGAATCTGAGGCCAGCAGGTGGCCAAACCTGTGGACTGAGACCCACTCAGGCACCTCAGCGAGACCTCTACCCTCCATCCCAGAAGATCCAGCATGTTGGCAAGTGCCTGTCATTCTGGTTCCTTGAATGGCCAGGGAAAGACTC
>NW_006958231.1:0-597 GCF_000164805.1 Carlito syrichta
TATCCTTCCCTCTCACTATTGTCCCGCTTCCTCCCAATCCCACTCAGATAATAAAGTGTATTCTTCCACCCCTTTCTCCATAACTCATTTACTCACATAAAATAGACCCCTATAAAATAGGATATAATTATTCATTCTCGTTTGTTTAAAAAGTGGCATCATCACACACATACACACACACAGAATGTTTACCACTAATGTAAATGACTAGCAATTTGAAGTTACTAAATTATATTGCTGTGGGGGCTGGCCGTGAAGGCCTGCCTGAGCATTAGGTATCCAGGTGAACTGCAGACCCTGAGACCACCAGGTTGTGTTCAGGAACTGAAGGCCCATTCCCTCCTCCCTTATTTGTTGTTTGGCATGGCCCACTAACAGGGACTTTGATGATCTAAGCATGAAGTTCTGAGAATATGACAGGCATGGCTGACTCTCAGGATCCATTGTTCCCATTTCTCTCAGACTGTGGTTTTGGATTTAAAATTAACACAGTTCAAGCTCAGGTTACATTTGAGAGCCTTATATATGACACAATCTTCTTTATAAGATTTTAAAGTATATTTGTAGGAATAATATATACATTTGGAGAGCTGTTTC
>NW_006958232.1:0-670 GCF_000164805.1 Carlito syrichta
CCAACAAGAGCGTCCTGCTCATTTATCTGTAGAGTGCTGATAGCCGGGGCTGTGTTTACCAGCTCTCTGCCAGCACGTGGCTTTGTGGGAAGGTTGGACCCCTCACTGGGGTTGATTTCTGGCATGGATTGGATTGACACTGTGCAGACCACTATGGACTGTGAGGTGAAAAGCTATGGTGTGGGACACCCAGGCCCCATTCCATTTCCTGTTACACTAGGTCACATGGACATCTGAGACAAAGCAGTCATGAGGGGCACAAGGAGGCTCTGTCTTGTTGGGGATTTTCCAGATTTTGGTACTGAAAGTTCTGAGCCCTCAAATTCCTCCATCCCAGCAAGTCAGGACCACTGGTCACCCTTTACATTCCAGTCAGTGTGAACTAAGTTCTTAGGGTGTTCCCAAAGAAATGTCCTTTGCTCGTTTGGTTGGCTGCAACCTAATGCTCAGGAGATAACTAAGCCGCTTACCTCCCATACATTAATGCCACTTAGAACTCTAGTTTTGAATCAGGGGTGGGGGAGGTTTTTCAGGTCCAGGTACAAGCCACCTGCTACAGGAAGAATCCCCCATATGAGTTCACGTGAGGGAGGAGGGGCAGAGAAGGTCGCTGTGGGTTGAGTCCAGAAAACATCCTCAATGCCAGCTTCTGGGCTCATTGCATGACATA
>NW_006958233.1:0-2290 GCF_000164805.1 Carlito syrichta
GAGGTAATAGTTTATTTAAGCATAATCTAAACTGCTAATACAGTGAATATTTCTAATTACTCATTTATGTCATGTGAACCATTGATTTATTCCCCAGTATTGAAGGACTGCCTCTATATTGGGCATTTGCAAGTATTTCAATCAGGATCACAGTTACACTTGAAAATAGAACAAAAATATAAAGGTGCAAAACAACACAGAGAGTCCATAAGGCAATGAAATATGTATAAATCAATTAAATAAGCAGCAATTTCCAGTCAATTATCAGGAAATTGTCATATTAAACAAATGTTTTATGTTTTAATTTTATGAACTGTTTTAATATTTGAGTCAAACTTATGAAAAACTTGCATCTAAATTTCATTAAATATATATACATATATACATATATATTTATACATATATATTTACATATATATTATATATACATATATACATATATATTTATACATATATATTTACATATATATTATATATACATATATACATATATATTTATACATATATATTTACATATATATTATATATACATATATATTTTCTAGGAAAGTATGCAGTTATTGTGAAGTGACAATAAAAACAAAGTGCACCAACTATAATTTATCTGTCACTACTGAAGAGATGTCTGATCTATTCAGCTAAATAGAACCACACACTTTAGTAGGTTATTCATCTGATAGAATATTTCAAAACAAATAGCTGAACACATTTTTAATTTGAAGATATCAAATCATCAAGTACATGATAGGTAATGGTTTTGTTTGAAAAACAAGTGTTGATCTTCACTATGTTTACATTGGTCATGGTTAGTGCTATTGTCTTTTAAAAATTTATATTTATTATTGCAAAATATCCTATAATATCAAAACTGTCAGTGAAAAAAAATGAGATGTGTTAAAAATATATAAATTTTCACCTATTTCGACCCAAGATGGTGAAACTATAATTTTATTTACAATCAAATAAATAAAATATGAGCAAATACAGAGATATAGAAAGATAGATGAGAGTGCTTGGGTCAGGGAAAAGGATCTAAAAAATAAAGGAGCAAGGAAGTTTGACAGCATTCTATCAAAAAAATCTGTGTATTTTTGTTGTTGTTATTGCTGTTTGGTTGATTTAAAAGTTCTAGACAATTTCCTGACATATCCAGAAATTCAAAATGAAAAGTTCTAGACAATTTCCTGACATATCCAGAAATTCAAAATTAAGGCAGATGTATATTTTTCAAAATTATCACTGTACAAATAGAAATTATTGAGGCATGAAGGATGATATAAAAATTAAAGCATCTGCAAACCATTTCTGTAGCAAAATAAAAATAAAAATACATAATATGCAGAAGATAATTATGACCAAAACAATCACAATAATACTGATTTAATATCTTTGAAAATCAAAAGATTCTCTAAATGTATTGAAACTAGCAATTTCAGAAATAAGTAATTGCACATTATAAAATCGGAGATTATTTTTACCTCAGATTTTGATCAGGGAATTTTACAATATGAGGTTTTCTGTGTTTTAAAGTTATATAAGCATGCATTGTAGAAATTTTGAAGATTAAGATTAGTCTAAAACAAAAGTGAAAACCACTTTTAGTTTTATTCTGTTAACATGTTTTTAAAACTAATTCCAGAATTCCATTTCTTTTTATATTCAAAATCATTTCTTCCTATAAAAACAAAGTAACCGACACTCCTTACAGAGGAGTAATTTCTCCACCATGTTTTGACTTCAGTCTTTCCTCCTTCTCATTACTTCGACCATTAATTATTCCCTCTCTTTCATGAATAGTCAACATGTCATTTTAAGTTGGAAGTAAAAGTGATAGTATTGATCCATTTATTTCTATGTCATAGAAATTAAATCTTAGTAAACTTTATCCTAAGGTGATGATAAATGACCTTATCTTCAATATATGTTGTTTTTGACTCTAAATTATATTGATAAGCTTTGCTATTTTAAAGAATTTTAACATACCATAAGTTGTAGTCAAAAGAGAATGAAAGAACACTATGGTCATTTTATGTATATCGTCCTTTTTATTGCTCCCATAAAATTAATTCTTTGCACAGAGAATGTCAACAAAACCAAGATATGCTAGATGCAAAGGAGAATCCAGTTCGCCATTCACACGCCTTCATATCCTAGTCTTCTTATCTGCTGCCTTCATTGCAATGTTAGCTAGGACCAATCTGGATACTGCTCCTGGTCACACTGGTTTGCACAAAGCTCAAAGTCACACACTACCTCATTAAACTTTAAAACCAACTACCGCATTATTAAT
>NW_006958234.1:0-720 GCF_000164805.1 Carlito syrichta
CTAGCTGACTTAACTAGCTAGTTTCCTACTTAACAAGTTGGCTAGTGAGTTTTCTTAACTGGGTGAATTAACCAGCTATACAGCTGGCTAGCCAACTGACTTCACTAGCTCACGACCTAGCTAGCCAGCTGACTAGCAAGCTGACTTAACCAGTAGCTAGCTAGCTATCCAGTTGACTTAAATAGTTAGCTAACTAGCTAGTTACCTAGTTAGCCAGCTGACTTAAATAGTTCACTAACTAGCTAGCTACCTGGCTAACAAGGTGACTTAAATAGTTAGCTTCCTTTCTAGCTAGCTGACTTAACCGGCTAGCTAACTCATTACCTTAGTCATTATCTAATGTGCTAGCTAGATGAATTAATCCTCTGACTTATATCGTTAGATAAAGAGCTGCCAAGCTGACTAAACCAGCTGACTTAACTCATTAGATATATAGCTATCTAGCTGATCATCCAGTTGACTTAACTCGTTAGCTGACTAACTACCTAGCATAGTAAAGTAGCTGACTCCACCCATTTGCTAGCCAGCTAGCTAGCTGACTCAACCTGCTGAATTAACCAGTTAGTTAACTAGTTAACAATCTGACTCAGCCTGCTGATTTAACCATTTTAGCTAACTAACTAGCTAGCTGTCTTACCCAGTTGACTAAATTAGAAGTGACTTAACTAGCTGACTTAGCTTACTGACATAACTACTTAGTTAGCTGACTTAACTGGCTGA
>NW_006958235.1:0-775 GCF_000164805.1 Carlito syrichta
CTTATATATTCAATATTGTTTATGTGAAAGCCTCAGCGTTAAACACCAGACATTTTCCTCTGTTTGACTCTATCCTACAAAATGTGATACATTCTGAAGTAAATGGTATAAAATGAGAGGGAGAAGGTTAGACAACCTACTTTCTTTGCAATGTAATCTCTAAGTTTGGAAAACTAGCAAAGGGAACAACTGGATAAAAGAAGTCATTCTAGAAGAGTGAAGAAATAGCAATGACCATAAGGACAGTGTTTTTTAAAAGTGCCTTGAGTGCAATTGCATATTTGTTTCTTAGATTGTCTTTGCTTAATAATTAGCATATAAATGGTCCCAACTAGGATTGGAAGTTAACATTTCATTAACTTCACTTACAATACCTAAAGGAGGCATCCACATTTAAATTCAGGGAGAAAATTAGTCTAACTAAATTCTCCTGAATATGATCATCTTAAAGGAGTCACAAACACATTGAGCACTGACCACACACACACACACACACACACACACACACACACACACACACACACAAGCAGGAATGAAAAACTCACTAATATGATTTTCTCAAAGGGAGTCTTGAATGACATCTTAAGAAATTATCTTCTAATATTGAACCCTACATTTTGTTAAAAAATAGTTTATACATAATATTGATTCAGTCATATGGCAATTTGTTTCCTCTTTTGTTCATTCATTATTCATTTAACAGATATTTAAAAAGCACCTATTTGAGGTAAAACACATTTTTGGACCAATAGGAAACGACTCAAGGGAAAATCAA
>NW_006958235.1:3602-12014 GCF_000164805.1 Carlito syrichta
TTAAATATATTACTGATAAATATATTAGCTGATAATATTTTTAATTTTCTCACATATGTGTGTATGTATATGTATACATATGTGTATACATATATATTTTTAATTCACTTTGATTTTTTTTACTTAAGTGATGTAGAATATTATTTTTAGTATGTTTTCCTAGTTCCAACAAAGAATTTCATATTTTCTCAACATCCATTTTTTGTTTCTATGTCACCCTGTTGCACAGATTTTGAATTTTTATCTTCATTATATAATAGCTCTTGACCTGAATATGGGTAAACAATTGTTAAGCTCTAAATTAGGTAAGATGGTTTGTATTATGTCAAGTTTTCTTTTAGATTAAACAATAAAATAGTTTATTGAGTTTTATATAATTGAGATTTAAAGTGCTGAGCAGGTGAATACTATCAGAGGAAACCTATTAGACATAATGCAATTATCTTGCTCTCAGTATAACTTATGTAAAACTACTTCATAATATCTGATATGGATCTACATTACAATCTTGTGTTTGAAATGGCAATGTAATTTAAAATATACTCTGTTCATGTTCAATATTTAAAAAGTAAAGGTCTCAAGCTAAAGTTAGTGTCTGATAAGCTTTAGCAGTCATGGGGGAAAAGATAATATGTAGATAGATTTTCATTTCACATAACTTTAAGTCAATGATTCTTTGAGATGAAGTACACAAAGATCTTAAATATGCTTTACACACACACACACACACAGGTCCCCAAGACCACCTTCAGGTTCAACAATTCAGTAGAAGTCACAGAACTCAGAAAAGCTATTACACTCACAGCAACAGTTTATTACAGTGAAAGGAAGTTGATTAAAATCAGCAAAGGAAAAAGGCATATAGGTGTAAGCTTCCAATTTTTCTCTCCTAGTTGAGTCACATGAACAGCACTTAATCCTTCCAGCAAATGTGTGTGACAACACCTAGGTTGTACTTGCTAACCAGGGAGGCTCATCCAAGACTTGGTGTTCAGAGATTTGGGGACAGGTTTGATCATGTAGACATGGACCAGCATGACGGGCTCCATTTACTCAGTCTCTTGCCTTTCCAGGGGTTAAAGGGTTACCACATGACCCAAAGTAATACCATAAATTACATGGTTAATATGGACAATTTGGTGTGGTTCCAGGCCCCCGATAAATAAAAACACTTTTATCAAGTATGATAGTCCAAGACTTTAGAAGTTATTTCCTTGCAGTTTGTCAAAGACTAAACCTTTCTTTGGAATGTGCACAGTTTGTACAGCCCAAGCCTGCAGAATTTATCCTTGGCTATATAGCATATAATTTTTCAACTAAATGGCCATTACACAGATACTAATTATGACATTACTGTGAAACAAACAAACCATAAAAATCAACCGAATATGCTTCCTACTCTTTAAATTCCTAAAGTAAATTTATAAATGCTGTGAAAATGATATGGTCATGGGTACCTTTCGACTTTCAAAATCAGTGAATAATGAACTATTGCCCTAATTTTTTAAAAAAATAAATGTTCTCCAACAGTAGAGAAGGCATATTCTGAGGGAAAAAAAAGTCTCACTTGTCATTTTCTACACAAGTTGAGAAACATGATGAGCAATTAGCAGATGCAACAATGCACTGTAATCTTCAGAAACCCCTTGAGGGTATCAGAAACAATATTCTATTTGAATATTGGAAAGTAAGAAAGTCAATCTGATCTGATCTATGCAGTTTGGGCTTTGAATACCTAAGTTGCTGTCAATCATCCCTTCTGAATTAATGTTTAGCACAGCAGGAAATACTAACTGATGCAAACCAAACTGCTGCCAATAAGAAAAAAATTGAGGAGTTTTCTCTTTGCAAGAAGACACATTTGTTGTCAAAAGATATTTCATTGTTTTAAAGACATTTCTGTAAGCATGCAAATAAAGTGTATTTTAGTTGTATAACTCATATTCTGTGCTATGATACATTAAATACATTTTTTTTACTGAATTTACTCTTTCCTTCAAATTTTTTTAAATCTAGGAAATAGAACAGGTACTGAAGTGTTACAAAGTCAGATTTATGAGATTAAAAAATCAAATAATATTTTTGAACATAATTAATAACAGTACTACAGATGCAGCTTATCAGTAAAATGCTAGTTTCTTAGTCATGCCTATGCAGATATAAAATTATCCTTTATGTGCTTAAATCTGTTTATAAAGGCTTGAATGAATTCACTCAGAAAACAATTTAAGGGAATTAAATCATCAGTTGGTATTAATATTTGTTTTTTTACTTTTCACTGAGTTTGTAAAATGGCTAATTCACAAATTATTAAGAAAGCAACACATGTCATACTAGTGATTAGAAATGCTACATTTGTCATCCACTTTTTTGAGATCTGTTCAAAATTAACTATATGTTTTTAGTAATGGCCACACCCTTTTGAAGAAAATGAAACTTAATATAGTCTAGAGTTTTTATGTTTAATCGAAAGCAAACTCATGGTATTTAGTTCATATGTCAGAGGCATTTAAACATATTTTTGAGATGTATTGTTTGCAGGGTAATGAACAATGTCTAATTTTACATGATGATGATTACCTAGTCATTCTACCTCACAGGGGGAAAAAATGTCCCGTGTATTTCAGTAGGTCCCCAACTGTTAGGAAGGCAGTACAGTGCACTTGTTGAGACATAGGCTTTGGAGTCCGATTAGCTATATTCAAACTTTGCCTAGATCTTGACTCTAGTAGACAAAACACTGATAGTATGAAAGTCACATCGATTTTTGAGGATTAAAGGAGGTAATCTACAAAAAGAGCTCAGCACAGTGCCTGTCACTTTATAGGTGTTTAATAAATATTACCTGTTCCTATTTTGGGGGTTTACTTTATTAATTCAGAGGATCCCCGGCATATTTAGAGAATAAGCATCAATTGATCCTAAAACTCTTTGGAATAATTCTGTCTCCATAATGAAAACAATAGACTGCTGTATATTTTAAAAATGAATATATCGTATTTATCAACGTCAACCGATAGAACTTTCTGTAAGGATGGAAAGACTCTATAGCATGTGTTATCCAACAGTCATCAATGGCCACGTGTCTACGAAGCACACGAAATATGACAATTGCAACCAAGGAACTTTATTGTTAGTTGCATTTCCTTTTGATTAGTTTAATTTCACTGGCTACATTGGCTAGTGGCTATATTATTGTACAGAACAGGTCTATGGGTTTTGTTTTAAATACATGTCTCAGCTAAACCCAGATGTTTCCAGCTATTACTGCCAAGTAAAGCACATTCACCGACACTTACACTTAGGAAGGCAATATTACAGTTTGTTTGGAAATCTCTCTTTAGACACAAGAGTCGTGGTTTTTTTTTTCTTTGCTTAATTTTAGAGTAATTAACACCTGATTTCATGTTGTGATCGTGGTTTGTAGGAGCAGAGCTGACCGAGACCTCTTAGCTAGGCTACCTGCTGACACTGGCCCTGAAATTCTACAGGAAAACTATCATCAGATTCAGACCAGCTAGTAGGAAGCAGATTCCAGTACCTTGGAAGAAAGAGAAGATCCATGATATAGCTGTCAGGCTTTGGATTCTCAAGGACCAGGATGAATAACAGCAGCAGGTTCAAAATGTCTCCTAGATGGCTTTTGGAAGCAGGCAGGTGTGCAAAGTCTCTTTCAGGATTCTCTCCTACCATGAGACATATTTTTTCTAACATAGTACTTTAAAATTCTCTGATTTCCATTGGCCAAATCCAACTAAAAGTCTAAAATTCTGAGAACACGAGAGAGTTCTGTTGATGTAGTCCACACAATTCTGCTTCCTGGGGAGAAGGAAGAGGGAAAAAAAAGGTGGAGAGGAGCAGATGGAAGATGGGAAGCACATTCTCTTTACAACATGGAACCACAGCAGAAACTTGGGGAGCTATAAGATGATCCTATTCTTAAACTACGCATGCAGGCCTGCAAAGAGAAAGGAGAATGAAGCAGACACATAACAACAACACAGCTTAGTCACAGACAGTGCTGAAAACTTCCAATTCTTTCCAAGATGCATTTCTGCTTTTTATGTTTCAAGAATCACCTTTTACATGTTTTCTATTTTGCTAAATCTAGTAAATTTTTGTTTTTTGCAATAAAAATATTTAACTAATATAAGTGTAAATACTCATACTTTCTCCTTTGACTAATATAAGTGTAAATACTCATGTGTTCTCCTTTCTCAAATAAAGCAAAATCAGACCCATGTTATTTATTATTTTACAGAAGATATATATATATATTAATTATTTTAAAATGTGGGGTACAATTCAGATATAGGTATAAAAGTGGACATAGTACAGGTAAAATTCGGGCCTCTCTTTGGGCCCCACTTCCAGTGGTTTGAGGTCAGGTACACTTATTGATGTTATGGGCCCCCTCTCCCTCCCCTGCCAGTGTCCTGCTACTGCCAATCCCTTTCAGGGTCCTCATATGAGTGAGAACATGTGGTACTCAGTTCTTTGTTTCTGTGACAGATCACTGAATATGATAGACCCTAAATCCATCCAAGAAGAGATATATTAATTTTCCATTACCATTTAGTAAAACTGCATCATTACATAATGGTTTGAACACAAATAAATGTTTTTTTGAATTAAATATCTCTGTACTTCAAAACTAAAAGTAATTCTTTGTAAAATGTTTCTACCACAAATTATACCCACAATAAGTGAGTTCTGAAAGACATACATTTATATGAGAGTGTGTATATTTGTGTATAAGTGCATCAAAAAGCAATAAACATAATATAACTACTAATTGTATATTCCATCAATAGACAACAGAAATTATCTAATCTTTAAACCATGAGAAACAGCCTTTATTATTTATTTTATGCTTTTGATTGTATCTAAGCAAATATGGAGAAAATTCCTGCAATATATTAGTGTCACACTATCTTTGAACAATAAAATATATTTAAAAATTGAGAAATGAAATAGCGTAATGGATTTTCAGAATGTTTGCTTTGAAATATTTACTAAAATAAAGTACTAATAACCAAAGCTGTGTCTTATTGAGTATTTTCTGTATGCCACAAATTTTGTGAAATGTTCTACCTAGCTTGCTAAATTTTAAGCTCAAAACAAAATGAGAAATCATTTTGCTTTAAACAGGAGTAAATTGTGGCCTAGAAGTTTTAAAATATTAATTGAGGTTAACCCTGTATTATATAGGTGAACTGCAATTCCAATCCAAATCTACCTTGATTTGCATTTCTCTGATGATAGGAGAGGCTGAGCACTTTTTCATGTGTCTGTTGGCTACCCATATATTTTCTTTTGAGAAATGTCTATTCATGTATTTTGCCCACTTTTTAGTGGGGCTGTTTGGTTTTTTTACCTTTCTGCACGTTTGAGTTCCTTGTAGATCCTGCATGTTAGGCCTTTTTCAGATATGCAGTTAGCAAATATGTCATCCCATTTTGTGGGCTGTCTCCTCTCTCTCTTGATGGTTCCTTTTGCTTTGCAGAAGCTTTTCAGTTTGATGAGGTCTCACTTGTCTATCTTATCTCTTATGGCATGGGCACTTGGAATTTGATCAGGAATTGGTTGTTGTCAGTTTCAAATTTCATAGGGTGTCTCTTGCATTTTCTAAGGTTCTTATACTTTGAGGTTTTATGTTTAGTTCTTTGTTCTATTTAGAGTTCTTTTTTTGCATATGGTGACAGGTAGAGGTCTTGTTTTAATCTTCTGCATGTGACCAACTAGTTTTTCCGGCACCATTTATTGACTAGGTTCAGAAAGAAATAGAATTTCATTTTATAGAAATTCTTAAAACAAATTATAAACTGCAATGTTCTAAAGCAAGCAAACCATAATATCTTGCTAGTAAGGAGAATTGAGGGTATCTTCTTTCTTACACTCATTTAGCTCTCTGATTTTACAGTTCTGCTAATTCACCATCTTATATCAACAACACCATCAATAGTATCTCTTGATACAGAAACTTAATTTCATGCTAAAATTATTTGATACCTCTTTGAAATTAAAAGTTTGTTTGAAATGGGGATAAAATGAATGTCATCTTTTCTTTTTTTTGGTGACATTTTTTCCTGAATATTTTACCTTAAAAACTCCCTTTGCAGTTACCTTTTGCTAAATTTGAATCCATCATAAGTTTATTGGCTATTGCAGCAGCTTATTACAGTAATGGCACTCAGTGAATATGTTTTCCCAATATTCATGCCCTGTTTTATCATATGCATACAACGAATCTCTGTTTGACCATTGGAATTGTGATGGCCAACTGAAAACTAGCGAATTCAAAGCAAACAGAGGCTGACACATCAGTGTTACCTTCTTACACAGGGCTCTGAAACACCATGTTACAAAGAAGCATACAATGAGAGTCCCCATGAAGAGAAGGACCCAGCCACCCCAACCCCTCTGAGCACAACCTCCACCACACACCAGATGAATTCAGATACATGAGTGTGTAGGGGACCAAAGGGGAAAGTTCTCCTTGACTGTCTGAAAAGTCACAGAAAAATAAATTTGCAAAAGTCATATCAATTGGAGTAAAGGCATTCAAATTTATTTGAAGTGTATACACAGGAGTCTTCAAAATGAAGACCCCCCGATATAAGAGAAATTGTTCATTTTTAGGTTTAGATTCAACAAGTATAGACAGACATGTAGAAATATGATTGGACAAAAAGAGTATAATTGAAGACTAATAGACTAAGTGAGGAAACCCACCAAGGCTCATCTGTCTAGATTAGCCTTGGAGGACCCTCTCTGGAATGGGGGTCTTATGACCTATAGTCAAATGAGATAGGGAAAGTAATTTCTATATGGCCAGATTTTACATAGAAAGGCAGAAAGAAAGTTAGGGTAATATTTTTAGAATGTATGGCTGGCTTTGGAGAAAAGGAGTTCTTGTTTCTGTAACCCACCCTGGGGAAAAAAGATAGTAGTTTCTATGGCCAGCCTCAGTGGAGAATGAGATTGAGACAGGCGGGCAGGAAAAGGTCAGAGAAAAACTCATGCTTGTGAGGCTTGCTTCTGAGGTCTTTATTTTGGTTATTTTTTTCTGAACCTCAACACATGATCTAATGTGACAGTCACAGAATCATTCTGAAATTTCCTATTGTCCATTTTATCATTGTGACAAAAATATAAAGACAAAATTAATTAAGTTTACTCCATCCTAGGAACATATCATCCTAGTTTTTCTAAAAATTGTTATACATTTTGATATTAAACAGTAAATTATTCACTTAATAATTTTTTTTTTTTTGGAGACATCTAGCCTGCAGTTCAATGGTGTTGATCATGACTCGCTGCACCCTTTACAACCTGGACTCCAGCAATCCTCCTGCCTCAACCCCCTGATTAGCTAGAACTACAGGTGCATGCCACCATTCCCAGCTAATTTTATTTTTACTTTTGTAGACATGGGGTCTTGATATGTTGTCTAGGCTGGTCTCAAACTACTGGCCTCAAGTGATCCTCCTACCTCAGTCTCCCAAAGTGCTGGGGATTACAGAAGTGAGCCACTGCACCCAGCCTCAATACATTTTTTAAACAAATATTTGTTAAGCATCTACTATTTGCAAATCACCATATTAGATGCTGTACATTTACTAATAATGGCATGTTAATTCTGGATTCTATCATCATGAAATTATTATTTAGTGAACAATAGATAAAACAAAGGAGAAATAAAAAGCATTTGTGGGGTATAAAATTAGATAAAAGCTATAAGGAAATGTTCATTGTCTTGGTAATACTTAGAACTGAGGCTTCTTTCTGTATTTGTTTGATTGTTTCTTGTTTTTTAAAGCATGCCAGAAGTTTTCACTTCATTTTGAATCAAAGAACCATTGGAACTATACTCCACAAGCTTGTGCACCAGGTATGAGTCTCAAAAACTGCTGATCTTCTTTATGGCTGCATAATATTCCATTGTGTATAGTACCACATTTTCTTTATACAGTACAGTTTTGATGGGCAACACGGTTGGCTCCATGTTTTTGCTATTGTGAACAGAGTTGCAACAAACATACATGTGCAGGTATCTCTTTTGTAGAATGATTTGAGCTCCTTTGTGTATATTCTCAGTAGAAGAATTGGGTCATATGGAAGGTCAATTTCTAGTTCTTTCAGAAATCACCACACTGTCTTTCAAAGAGGCTGACTGGATGGATTTGGAATGGATCATACTCAGTGATCCATCACAGAAACAAAGAGCAGAGTACCATATGTTCTCACTCATAAGCGGACTTCGAACAATTATAATACTATAAGAAATCATTTGGTAGTAATGGGAAACTGTCAGGGGAGGAGGGGTGGGATTGGCAGTTGAGGGAAAGTGCTAGGGGAAGGAGGGGCATACCTCATCAACAAGGGTACCTGCATAATCAATGTTTGTAT
>NW_006958236.1:0-1540 GCF_000164805.1 Carlito syrichta
ATGATGGTCTCCAGCTGCATCCATGTTGCTGCGAAGGCCATGATTTTGTTCTTCTTTATGACTTACTATGCTATCATTTTAAATACCCATACAGTTTGCTATTGCATAGTTATTTATGATTTAATTCCCTAGGCTGTTTCTAATTTTTCAATTATGCAAATCATTCTATGAAGAATAGTCTATAGATGAATCATTGTACATATTCCTAGTAATTTTCTTAAGATAAATTCAGGAAGTTGAATTTGGGGGTTTAAAAATGGTCTATATTTAATAATTTTGAGATTACAAAACTACCTTCCAGAACTCTCAGATTGAGTAAACCCATTTCCCTGTACATTTCACAATGATCAGAAATAGATGAAATTACTTAGGTCTTTGTGGAAACAACTATATCTTCTTCTCATAAATATGAGTCTGAAATGTAGCCAAATGCCTCAGCACTATCGGCTATTGTGATATGTCCTCACTTCTACTTCCCTAACCACTAGGGACTTTTTATTTTTCTCTGACACAAGGAGAACATATACTGTAAAGTGTATATGCCATTCCCTGAACTCATAAAGTAAATATTTTGCCAGGGAAATCGAAGAACCGGAAGAAGATACCCAGTGGAAGGGGGGAGGGCAGTCCCTATTACTACCGTACTTTCCAAAGGAGCCTCTGGGCACTGAGTATATTTATTTAACAGAGCAAAGTTTTTAAGTATGATTGCTGTGATGAGGAAATCTTGGTAAATCTCCCTATTGTAAATTTGAAAATTCCCCTGCATGTTTTCTGCAGCTGGCATAAAGAGCCCAGCTATAATAATGATCTGACTAGGCAGAGAATAATGTGCTAAGGAATGCTGCTTAATCAAGGCACCGCTTGAGAACTGCGACCTGTGTTCCGGAGCATGTAGCCTCAGGTTTGAGCCAAGAATTCCTGTTTGGTCCTTATGAATGGCAATAGCTGAAAGGTCAGCCGATTGGCATGGCCCAAGTTCTAATGTGTGAGATGTAAATACTTCCCATTGTATGTAGGTTTAAGTTTATTATGCCTCTGTATAAAAGGGTTTCATTGTCCATTTGTTATGTTTCCAAAGTTATTCTGGGAAAGTCTAAGCCAAATAATTTGTTTAAGGTAATCTATATCTACTAAGAAAATAACCAGAAATGTGAGCAAAAACCACATATGAAACTGCTCACTGAATCACAACTAAAATAAGAAAGAAAATGAAAAGAAAGAAAAATATTCAAAGCTTTAATAATAGAGTAGTGATTAAAAATCATTGTAGGATATCCACAGGGTTGAATAGTATGTTATCATTTAATAATTTCTGAAATGTTTTGTGTAAGGGATAAATGCTAATGACATAATGATGTTGAGACTAGTAAGACACAAAATTGTAAATGATGTGTTAATTCATTATGGGAAATTGTATATATATGTGTGTGTATATATATGTGTGTGTGTGTGTATATATATACACTATATATATATATATATATATATATATATATATATTCATGCATTTTTTTTAAAAGAAAAAGACTAGAAGGGA
>NW_006958237.1:0-565 GCF_000164805.1 Carlito syrichta
TGCAACAACCAGAATTATAAAGGGAAAGAAAAAGAAGAATAACTTCTACACAGAAAATTGAATGCCATTCAATATGCCACACAGAAATCCATCAATAGGCTCTGAGAAACTAAGAATAAGCAAAGAAAATGCATGACTGTTTTTCCCAGTAAGTATGGTTCAGACGAAGAAACCCTAAGACTAAGGTCACCTATAGCATGGCAGTCAACTGGAAAACAGTCTATTTATCCTGGCCATGATACCTGTTTTGTTTGATGTCTTTTTTTGTTTGCTGAAATAGTTGCAGGTATCTCACATGACCCCACAAACTGAAAACCAAAGACCAGTTTTCACCTGTGTTGTCAGAGTGTGCCATTTAGCAGGACACCGGCCTCCCAGGCCACACCAGCCCTTGAGACCCATGACCATCAGTGATGGAGCTGTCAGTACCAAGTGGCCACACAACCTCCAGTCCAGAGAAGTCCAGGCTATCTTCCTGCCCTGGGTCCTTATGCAAAGGCCTTCATCTGCTTACTGGATCAAATACTGAGATGCCAATCAAAGTATCGAGTATGGAGACTTTGAA
>NW_006958238.1:0-1296 GCF_000164805.1 Carlito syrichta
ACCTGGTCTCCTAATTAGTGGGCTCACTCGCTTTCCATCAGGTCAGCTAACTAGTTGGCTCACTCGCCAGCCAGCAGACGAACTCACTTGTAGGCTTGTTTGCAGGCCAACAGGACAGTTAACTAGTTGGCTTGCTCACCAGTTGTCTAGTTAGTTAGCTCACCGGTAGGCTCTCTCGCCAGCTTACTAGTTAAGGCAGCTCACACTCCAGCTCACTTGCCAGTCAAGTAGTTAATTTGGCTCACCTGACAGCTCACTCACCAGACAACTAGGTAAGTCTTCTAACTAGACAGCTCACTCGCCAGCCAACTAAAGTCAGTTGAACAATCAGCTCATTTGCCAGGAAACTATTTAATTCAGCTGATCAATTAGCTCATTCGCTGGCCGACTAGTTATGTCAACTGACCACTCGAATCACAAGCCAGCAGACTACTTAAGTTGGGACATCTCTTGGCTCACTTGCCGGCCGACTAGTTAAGACAGCTAACCAGTAGGTGAACTAGACAGCCAAGTAGTTAACTAAGCTAACCAATCGGCCGACTAGTTGGTCCAATTTTCAGTCAACATGTTAGCTCAGCTAACCAGTAGGCTGAATAGTTAGGCCAGCTAACTAGTTGGCCAGCTAGTCGTCTGACTAATTAGGTCAGCAAACCAGCCAACCACCTTGTTAAGCGAGTTAGCTAGTGGGCCAACACGTTAGTCAACTAGTTAACCCAGCCAACTAGTCGGCCGACTATTCAGCCGACATGTTAAGCCAGCTAAGTATTCAGCCAAGTAGTCAGCCAAAGTGTTTAACCAGCTAAGTAGTCAGCCGACTCATCAGCCAAAAAATTAAGGCACCTACCTAACTCATAAACCAACCAACTAAGCTAGTTAACTCATTTAACTACCAGTTAAAACGCTTAGCTAACTCATTAACCAACTCGTTATATCAGCTAGCTACCTCGTTAGCCAACTAGTTAAGTCAGCTATCTAAGTCAGCTAGCTAACAAGGTAGCTAGGTAAGTCAGGTAGCTAAGACAACTAGCTCTCTAGTTAGCTGTCTATTTAAGTCAGCTACTTAAGTCTGCAACCTAACTAGATAGCTAATTATTAAATCAGCTAGATATTCAGCTAGTTAAATAGTTAGCTAAATATTGAATTCAGGTGGTTAAGTCAGCTAGCTAATGAGTTAAGTCGGCCAGTTAAGTTAGATAACTAAGTAGTAAAGTCACCTAGTAAGTCAGCTAGTTGTCAACTTTCTAATTTAGTCAGTTGTTTGAGACAGCTAGCTAGGTACTTAACTAATGGGTTAAG
>NW_006958238.1:1815-3377 GCF_000164805.1 Carlito syrichta
CAGCTAGTTAAGTCAGCTGGCAACAAGCAGGCTAGGTAGTTTAGTCAACCCATTAAGTCACTTTTCTATCCAGCTGGTCAGCTAGTTAAAAAGTTAGTTATGTTAGATGGCCAGTCATTTGGTCATCTAGTTATTTCAGCTAGTTAAGTGAGCTGGATGGCTAGGAAACTAGCTATATATGTCAGCTAGTTATGTCAGCTGGGTAGTGAGTTTAGTCAGCTTATTGTGGCAGCTGGCTAGCTGGATGGCTAGCTGGATAGCTAGCTAAGTAGCTAGCAGGTTAAGTAAGCTAGTTAAGTCAGCGAGTTGATTCAGCTGGCTAACCAGTTACCTAACTGGGAAGCTAGCGAGTTGTCAGCTGGCTAGCTAATTAGCTAGCTAGTTAAGTAACCTAGTTAAGTCAGTTCACTAGCCAGCTGGTTATCTAGGAAACTGGGGAGTTAAGTCATCTGGCAAGCCAATGGGCTACATAGGTAGCCTGCTAGCTAAGAAAGCAGGCTATCTAGCTGGCTAACTAGGTAACTAGGTAGCAAGGTCAGCCTGCTAGCCAGCTGGGTAGCTAGTTAAGTCATCTAGTTAAGTCAGCTGCCTAGAAACCTGGCTAGCTAGGTCGCTAGATAGTTAAGTCAGCTGTGTAGCATGCTGGCTAGCTATTTGAGTAAACTAGTTAAGTCAACTGGCTAGCTGGCTGGCTAACTATATGGCATGCTACTTAATTCAGCTGACTAGCAAGCAGGCCAACTATTTAAGTCACCTAGTTTAGTCAGCTGGCTAGCCAACTGGCTAGCTAGGTAGTGGAGCAGTTAAGTCATTTGGCTAGCCAGCGGGTTAGCTAACTGAGTCAGCTCGTTAGGTCAGCTTGCTAGCCAGCTAGCTAGCTAGCTTGGTAGGAGCTAGTTAAGTCAGATGGCTAGCCAGCTGTCTAACTAGTTAAGTCAACTAGTTGAGTCAGCTGGCTAGACAGATATCTAGCGAGCTAAATCAACTAATTAAGTCAGCTGTTTATCCAGCTGTCTAGCTAGGTAGCAAGCAAGATAAGTCAACTGCCTATCCAGCTGACTAGCTAGTTAAGTCAGCTACTTAATTCAGCTTGCTTCCCATCTGGCTAGCTAGGTACATAGCTCATTAAGTCAGCTGGCTACCCTGCTGGCGAGTTGGTTAAGTCAGTGAGTTTTTTCAGCTGGTCAGCCATATGGCTATCTAGTTGTGTCAGCTAGTTAAGGCAGCTGGCTAGCCATCTGGCTAGCTGGTTAAGTAAGCTAGTTAAGTCAGTTGTCCAGCCAGCTGGCTAGCTAGGTAGTTAACTAATTAAGTCAGCTAGTTAAGTCAGTTGGCTAGCTAGGTAGCTAGCAAGCTAAGTCAGCTAGTTAAGTCAATGGGATAGCTAGTTAAGTAAGTTAGTTAAGTCAGCTGGCTAGCCAGATGCCTACCCGAGTATCTATCTAGTTAAGTCAGCTGGGTAGCCAACTGGCTAGCTAGAGAAGTGACCTAGTTAAGTCAGCTCACTGGCCAGCAGATTAGATAGGTATTTAGGTAGTTAAGTCAGCTGGCAAGCCAGCAGG
>NW_006958238.1:3435-8399 GCF_000164805.1 Carlito syrichta
TATAGGTAAGTAGCTAATTAAGTCAGCTGGCTAGCCATCAGCCTATCTAGTTATGTCAACGAGTTAAGTCAGGGGCTATCCAGCTGACAAGGTAAGTAGATAGCTAGTTAAGTGTGCTGGCTAGCCATCTGGCTACTTAGTGATGTCAACTAATTACGTGAGCTGGCAAGGCTGGTAGCTAGCTAGGTAGCTAGGCAATTAAGTCAGCTGGCAAGCCAGTTGGACAGTAGTTAATTCAGCTAGTTTTGTCACCTGGCTAATCAGTTGAGTAGCTAGTTAAGTCAGCACGTTAAGTCAGTTGTCTAGCCAGCGTGATAGCTAGTTAAAAAGCTAGTTAGGACAGATGGGCAACCATCTGGCTCACTAGTTATTTCAGCTAGGTAAGTCAACTGGCTAACTAGGAAGCTAGTTAGTTAAGTCAGATAGATATCTCAGCTATCTAGATAGTTGAGTCAGCTAGTTAAGTCAGGTAGATATATGATGCCTAGGTATGTAGCTAGCTAGTTAATACAACAAGTTAAATCAGCTAGCTAGCTAGGTAGCTAGCTAGTAAATCAGCTAGTTAAGTCAGCTGACTATCTAGTTAATTCAGTTAGTTAAGTCAGCTGGCTAGCCAGCTGGATAGCTAGTTAAGCCACCTAGTTAAGTCAGTTGGCTGACATGCAGGTTACCTAGGTAGTTAGATAATTAAGTCAGCTGGGAAGCCAGTGGGCTATGTAGGTATGTTGCTAGTTAAGTCAGTTGGCTAGCAATCAGGCGTCTAGTCATGGCAGCTAGTTTAGTCAGCTGGCTATTCAGGTGTCTAGCTAGGTAGCTAGCTAGTTAAATGTGGTGGCTATCCAGCTGGATATATCATTTAGTCAGCTAGTTAAGTCAGCTGGCTAGCCTGCTGGCTTGCTAGGTAACTAGGCAATTAAGTCAGCTGGCTATCCAGCTGGCTAGCTAGTTAATTCAGCTAATTAAGTCAGTTGGCAAGCCAGCATGCTATCTAGGTAGCTAGCTAGTTATGTCAGCTGGCTAGATACTTAAATGACCAAGTTGAGTCAGATGACTAGTCTGCTGGCTACCTAGCTAGCTTGCTATTTAAGTTAGCTGTCTAGATAGCAGGCTAGCTCCATAACTCACCTAGAAATTCAGCTGGTTAGCCAACTGGTTAGCTATGTAGCAAGCTAGTTAGTTCAACTGGTTAGAAAGCAGGCCATCAAGTTAAGTCAGCTAGTTAAGTCAGCTGGATAGCCGACTGGCTAGCTAGGTGGCTGGCAAGTTAAACCGGCTGGTTAGTAGGCTGGTCACATAGGTGACAAGCTAGTTAAGCCAGTGGCTAACCGGTTGACCAACAGGATGGATGGCTAGTTAAGCCAGCTCTCTATCCCAATGTCCAGCCAGGCGGCTGGCTATTTAAGCCAACTGGAAAGCCAGGTGGCCATCCCACTAGCTAGCTAGTTGGTTGCCTATGCAGCTATCCAGCCAGGTAGCTAGCTAGTTAAGCCAGCTGTCTAGCCGTCGAGCCAACAAGGTAGCTAGCTAGTTATGTCAGCTGGTTATCCAGCTAGCCAGCCAACTAGTTAGTCAGCTAGTTAAAACAAGTAGCTAGCCAGCTAGTATTGAGTCTGCTAGCAAGTCAGCTAAATATTCAGCTAGCTTAAGTCAGCTAGCTACTCAGGTTCCTAGTAAGCTTGCTAGTTAAGTCTGCTAGCTACTCAGCTAGCTAGTCAGCTTGATAGTCAAGTCAGTCAGCCAGTTAACTAGCCAGTTACATAGATAGTTAAGTCAGCTAGCTAGACAGCTAGATAGCTTCTTTGCTAGCTAGTTATGTCAGTTATATAGCTAGCTAGCTAGTCAGTTAGCTCGTTAAGTCAACTGGCAAATTATTTAGTTACTTAGTTTACTAGTCAGCTAGCAACTCTGCCAGCTGGTCAACTATCTAGTGGGTTCCCTTGCTTTCCATCAAGTTAGTTAACAAGTAGCCTCGCTTGCATACAAACTGGTCAGGCAACTACTCAGCTCATTCACCAGCCAACAGGTAAACTAACTTGTCAGCTCACTCGAAGGCCAACAGATCAGCTCATTAGTCGTTTGCCCACCAGCCGACTAGTTGAGTCAGCTCACAGGTCGGCTCACTCACCGGATGACTAGTTATGGCAGAGTACAGGTAGGCTCATTCACTGGTCAACTAGTTAATTCAGCTGACCAGGTGGTTCACTTGTGAGTGACTAGCTAAATCAGCTGACCTTTCAGCTTACCCTCTGGCCGACTAGTTGATTTAGCTAAACTATTGGTCTACTAGCCGGCCCACTAATTAAGTAAGCTACCCAATCGGCCGACTAGTGGGCCAACTTGTCAGCTGACAAGTTAGGTCGGCTCCTTAGTTGGCAGACTAGTTAGGTCAGCTAAGTAGTCAGCCAAATATTCGGCTGACTAGTTAGGTCAGCAAAACAGCCAGCCAACTACTTTACCAAGGTAACTAGGGGGCCAATTCGTCAGTCAACTAGTTAACCCAGCTAAACAGTCAGCCGACTAGTAGGCCAGCTTTCTAACCCAGCTAACAAGTGGCCGAGTAGTCAGCCAATGTGTTAAACCAGCTAAATATTCAGCCAACTCCTCAGCCTACAAGTTGTCACCTAGCTAACTGGTTAACCAACTAGCTAAGTCAGTTATTTAACTTATTTACCCACTAGTTAAAACATTTGTATAACTCATTAAACAACTCTTTAAGTCATCTAGTATCTGATTACCCAACTAGTTAAGTCAACTAGATAAGTCAGCTGGTTAACTAGCTAACTAACTATTTCAGCTAGCTAAGTCAGATAGTTCACTAGTTAGCTAACTTTTTAATTCAGCTACTTAATCTTCTACCTAACTAGTTAGCTAATTAGTTATGTCAGCTGATTGTTAAGCTAGTTAGTTAGCTACCTATTTATTGCAGGTAGTTAATTCAGCTAGCTAACTAGTTGTCAGCCAGTTAAGTCAGCTAACTAAGTAGTTATGTCAGTTAGCTAAGTCAGCTAGTTAAGTCAGCTTCTAATTTAGTCAATTGGTTAAGACAGCTAACTAGCTAGTTAGCTAAATGGCTAAATCAGCAGGCTGAGCCAGATTGTTAGCTAGTTAACTAACTGGTTAATTCAGTAGGTTGAGTCAGCTAGCTAACTAGTTAGCAAATGGGTGGAGTCAGCTACTTTACTAGGCTAGGTAGCTTGTTAGCTAACGAGTTAAGTCAACTGGATGATCAGCTAGATAGTTAGATATCTAACGAGTTAAGTCAGCTGGTTTAGTCACCTTGGCAGCTCTTTATCTAACAATATAAGTCAGAGGATTAATTCATCTAGCTAGCACATTAGATAATGACTAAGGTAACTAGTTATCTAGCTGGTTAAGTCAGCTAGCTAGAAAGGCAGCTAGCTATTTAAGTCACCTTGTTAGCTAGGTAGCTAGCTAGTTAGTGAACTATTTAAGTCAGTTGGCTAACTAGGTAGTTAGCTAGTTAGCTAACTATTTAAGTCAGCTGGATAGCTAGGTAGCTACTAGTTAAGCCAGCTGCTTAAGTCAGTTTGCTAGTCAGCTGGCTAGCTAGGTCGTGAGCTAGTGAAGTCAGTTGGCTAGCCAGCTGTATAGCTGGTTAATTCACCTAGTTAAGAAAACTCACTAGCCAACTTGTTAGGTAGGAAACTAGCTAGTTAAGTCAGCTAGATAGCTATCTGTCTAGCTAGTGATGTCAGCAAGTTAAGTCAGCTGGCTAGCCAACTGGTTAGCTGGTTAAGTCAGCTAGTTTAGTCAACTGTCTAGCAAGTTGGCTAAGTTGGTAGCTAGCTAGATAAATCAGCTTGCAAGCCAGCAGGATGGTTGTTCAAGTCAGATAGTTAACTCAGCTGTTGAGCCTGCTGGCTACCTTCATAGCTAGCAAGTTAAGTGAGGTTGGTAGCCAGCTTGCTAACTTAAATCAGCTAGGTAAGTCAGCTGGCTAGCCAGATAGCTAGATAGGTAGCCAGCTATTTAAGTCAGCTGTCTAGCCAGCTGACTAACTGGTTAAGTCTGCTAGTTAAGTCAGCTGTCAAACAGCTGGATAGCAAGTTAAGTCAGATAGTTAAGTAACTGGCAACCAGCATGGTAGCTAATTAAGTCAACACACTAAGTCAGTTGTCTCTCTAGCTTGTTAGGTACTTAAAAGCCTAGTTAATTCAGATGGCTGGTCATCTGTCTAGCTAATTATTTTAGCTAGTTAACTCATCTGGCCAGCTAGGAAGCTAGCTATATGTAAGCTAGTTATGGCAGCTAGGTAGCTATTTAAGTAGCTAGGTTTTTCAGCTGGCTAGCTAGTTAGGTAGATTGGTAACTAGCTAGTTAATTCAACTGGTCAGTCAACTAGCTAGCGAGTAAAGTCAGCTAGTAGAGTCAACTGGCTAGCTAGTTACGTCAGTTACTTAAATCAGCTGGAAAACCATCTGCCTAGCAGGGTAGCTAGCTAGTTAAGTCAGCTGGCTAGCTAGCTGGATAGCAAGTTAAGTCACCTAGTTAAGTTAGCTCGCTGGCCAGCAGTTTAGCTAGGTAGTGAGGTAGTTAAGTCAACTGGCAAGTCAGTGGGAAATGTAGGTAGGTAGCTAGATAAGTCAGCTGGCTTGCCATCAGGCTAGCTAGTTATGTCAGCTAGTTAAGTCAGCTGGATATATAGCTGTCTAGCTAGGTAGATAGCTAGTTAACTCTGCTGGCTAGCCAGCTAGCTACTTCGTTAAGTCAGCTAGTTAAGATAGTTGCCTAGGCTACTGGCTAGCTAGTTAGCTAAGCAATAAAGTCACCTGACTAGCCAACTGGCCAGCTAGCTAAGTCAGCTTGTTTAGTCAGCTGGCTAATCAGTTGGCTGGCTAGTTAAGTCAGCTCATTAAATCAGTTGTCTTGCCAGCTGGCTATCTAGTTACAAAGCTTGTTACATGAGATGTGTAGCCATCTTACTCGCTTGTTATTCCAACTAG
>NW_006958239.1:0-443 GCF_000164805.1 Carlito syrichta
TGAAAATACCTGTAAGCTCTACTGAGGACAAAGTCACAGGTATGCCAGGTATTATCTATGATTTGCTGCTTATATTCTTAATTTTTAAGTGTTATGCATCACTGAAAATTTTTTATATCCAAGTTCATAGGCCCTTTAAATCCTACCCATCAATACTCATCCAAGTTCAACATTCTTTATATGTGGGAAAGCTATACAGGTACATTTTAACGTTTGTTTTAAATAGCTCCAAAGCATTTTATACCTTGTGAATAAATGCAGCACTGCCTTGTAGAGCAATTTTCACAATAGCAACGTTTTTCAAGCTTCAAGTTAAAATCTGCCACTTTCTAACTTCTACCTAAACAAGACTGCCTCTTCTTCAATCTTACGAACTCTGAGATATGTGAAAGGAGCTGTCAAACCTGAACATAACTTTGGCTACTAATAAATGGACCTAATTC
>NW_006958240.1:0-331 GCF_000164805.1 Carlito syrichta
AACTATATGATTTAATATATGATTTCTTATAAAACTTCAAATATATAATTTCAAATGATAAACTGATAAAGCAGATAAAGCACAGATTATGCCTAAGAGAAGAAGACAGAGAGGTGCTAGTCTCAGTGTCTTGCATGCTCTAAACTTTGATCTTAAAAGCCTGTCAGAGTCCGCTATAAAATGCTAGAGTGAGAAGCAGAAAACGTTAACCACAGTGTTCGACACACCCAATGCATACTTTACCATAGAAGTCTGCCGGACACTGAAGTCAACGCCTCAAAGCAGAAATCTAGAGTGTAAAAGTATATCCAATAATAAGTGAAAGTACTAA
>NW_006958241.1:0-3290 GCF_000164805.1 Carlito syrichta
AAGCCCTGGCCGCTAATTCCCACGCCCCCTCGCTCACCAGCCCATACACAAAATTTTCCATACACTCACTCACTCACACAGAGACAATGTCCTGACCTCCTCAAGGAGAAATTTAGTTCAAAATTCTTGAAGGCCTACATCGAATTCTCTGACAACATAAAAACAGTAGAATCAACAATAATTAAGAATGTTGATTATACTCTACAGACAGCTAAAACATAACAGGATTTAGATCTTGTCAAAATAGACATAAATTTTCATCCCTTACATGACTTATCAGAGATTCCTGATTGAAATAAGGATTTGTTTAAAGGAAATTCTGAGAAATTATCTATAGTTATTTTTTGTGGAATTGAAAGAATAAACTTGTCCCAATATTATATAATAATAAAATATTTTTTTTGAGTAACTGGAATAATTTGTTAAATGGCTACAATGTGATAAAACTCTAATGGCTGGTGGTTTTGTAACTCCAGTTCAAGAAGAGTTAATTTGAAACTTTCTCTAGAATTTACAAATGTAAACTAATGTTGAAACCACTATTTAATCTTATATTTATATATTTTTATATTTTCAACACTCTGATAGAGAATTGCCAATAACATTGTGCTAAAGAATCACAGAATTTTGTAAAAATGACCCCAGAAATCATATGATCCACATTCTTACTTCTATAGACAAGGACAATGAATTCTGAAGAGGTGTAAGACATGCCTTTGATTCCAAAAAATTAGAAAAACTGGGGGGGGAAAAAAAAGATGGGTGTGTTATTTTTGAGACTATATTGAGTGAACTTTGTTTTTGCTCCACCCAGTTTCTCACTATTGTGAATAGAGCTGTCTCATTACAAAAGAAATGTTCAATTTCTAATCCCCAGCTCCTGTAAGTGTAAGTGTGTGTGTGTGTGTGTGTGTGTGTGTGTGTGTGTGTGTGTGTGTGTGTGTTTGTAATCTGGTGTTTGCAGATGTAATGAAGTGAAGATGAGGTCATAGTGGCTTACTATAATGGACCCTAATTCAATGACTGGTGTCCTTTGAAGAAGAGGAAGATTTTGTATATAGAGACATGCACAGGGGAGAGAAAATGTGAAGGCACAGGCAGACACATAAGGCGAAGGCCATGTGAAAATAGAAGTAGAGACTGGAGTGATGCATCTACAAGCCAAGGAACACCAAGGGTTGCTGGCAATCGCTGAAAGCTAGAAAAAGGGAAGTAATAGACTCTCCCCCAGTGCCACCACAAGAAACCTGCCCAAAGCTGAGGGCATGGCATCTCAGCAATGAGGTCTTAATCCCCCTCCCAGTGTGTCTAGAGTGCAAATCATTGCATGAAAGTAAGTTATTCTAGATTCTTAAATGTAATGGTGTTTGCCTTGTTGAGTTCTGGATTTGCTCAAGATCTGCCACTTTGGCCAGGCTTAGTGGCTCAGCCTGTAATCCCAGCACTTTGGGAGGCTGAGGGGAGTGATTTGCCTGAGTGTGTGGGTTCAAGACCAGCCCCAGCAACTTGGCAAGACTCTACAATAAATCAAAAACTAGCTGGGCATGGTAGTGCATCACTGTAGTTCCAGCTACTTGGAAGGCTGAGGAGGAAGGATCTCTGGAGCCCAGTAGGTCGAGGCTGCGGTGTTCAGGTAGCATGCCACTGCACTCCAGCCTGGGTGACAGAGTGAGACTCCAACTCAAAAAAAAAAAAAAAAAAAGATCTGCCACTTCTCTTTCTTTTCTGTTTCTCTCTTTTGGGAATGGGATGCCTCTTCAATTCCTGTCCCACTGTTGTATTTTGGAAGCACACAACATGTTTGATTTTACAGGCTCACGGCTGGAGAACACTTGGTCTGAGTATGAATCTTTTGATGAGCCTGTCTCATACATGGTTTAGATGAGACTTTGAACTACAACTGTAACGTTAATTCAGTAACAAATTAAGACTTTTAAGGCTATTGCAATAAAATGTATGTATTTTACATGTGAGAAGGGCAAAACCTTGGTGGAAGTGGGGCAGAATTTTCTGTTCTTGATGTTTCTGTCCCCTGAAAATAGATATGTTGAAGTGACTCCCCAATGTTATTGTAGTCAGAAGGGCCTTTCAGTGTCCTCCTAAGTGGGATTAGTGCCTTTTTAAAAGAGATACAATGGTGTAAATTTTCCTTCATCAGCAAACAATGTTTGCTTTTTACATTTATGTGTTTTTGTATACTGAAGAGAAGAAAAATAATCCAGTATGTAGTCACCCAAACACTGACCATTTCAATTGCTCTTCCTTCATTGCTGACTTACTGCATTCTCCTCTGGTATATGTTTACAGCCTGAACAACTTCCTTGTTCACCCTTTCATTAAGTAGTCCCTTATTTAAAGAGAATACATTCTAAGATCCTCAGCAAATGCCCGATAGTATAAAGGTACTAAACCCTATATATCCTTTTGCAGCTTGAAGTGTTACAGAAAGCTAGCACAAATTTCTCTTCCCATCTCCACAATTTCAGAGATACAAGATTGCAACCTCAGTGTACAATTATTTTTTGTCTTGCTTAGTTGAAAAATTCTGTCTTTTGCCTTAAAAGAAGCACTTCAAGACATTTCTTTGGCATATCCAAGTTGCCAGCATCACTTTTCTTGCACTTTGTGGCCAGTACAAAATTAAATAAGGGGTATGTGGACACCAGCACTAGCATGACAGTCTAACTGATAAAACAGATGACTGCTAAGTAATTAATGGGTGAACACCATAGACAAGGTGAAGATGCTGGACACAGAGAAAAATCAAGTTTCTGGCAGAAGAGTTTATCATGCTACTCAGAATGGCATACAACTTAAAACTGAAATTACAGTACATGAAACTGGATAAGGGGGGGGCAACTATATTTAAAGCAACATATGAAGTTGTAACAAGAAGCTGCCATCTATGAGGAACAAACTCACCAGACACAGAATCTGAAGCACCTTGATCTTGTTCTTCCCGACCTCTGGAACCATGAGAAATAAACTATTGTTTATATATCACCAAGTTCATAATATTTGTTACAGCAGCTTGAATAGAAAGAGACAGATTATATTAAATATATTAATTATGAATTGTATTTTTTGTCAGAATAGAACTAATTTTTAAATTCTCAGTTGACCAATTCTCTTTTAATTGATGTGCTTAAGCAATCTATGTTTAATATAATTATTGAGATGCTTGAATTTAAGTTTATTGTTCTATTTGTTTGCCATAAATAATTTTTGTTCTTTTTTTTTTTTGCCCTCTTTTTCTGCCTTTTAAAAACAATTTGAAAGTATTTTAGTAG
>NW_006958242.1:0-326 GCF_000164805.1 Carlito syrichta
AACAAGGGGCAAACATATGAAATAACACCACTCTCAACATCAGGCAATGAAATCAGTGATAATTGAGTAATAAGAAACTGATGATGTATGCCTTAAAAAATGTGCTATTCTCTTACTTGGAAAAAGATGCAGGAACAATTTGTAGAGAGGGAAAACCTAGGTTGAGCCACCTGTTCCCTCTGAGTTGGGAGACAGACATGGGACTCCAAGAAATCCAGGGAGCCTAGGATTTGTGTGGCACAGTGCCAATATGAGAGCTACACAGGGGGGGTCTGGACACCTACAGAGGGTCCTAATATTCAGTTGAGTCTTAAGGAGATAATATA
>NW_006958243.1:0-355 GCF_000164805.1 Carlito syrichta
GAAATAACTAGCGAGCCAGCAGGCTGCCCATCTGAGGTAAATAGCTTTTTAACTAGCTTGCCTGCTGGCTAGACAAGTGAATTAACGTGCTGAATTAACTCGCTGATTTAACCAGCTAGCCAGCCGGTTAGCCAGATGACTCAACTAGCTAGCTACCTAGCTAGCCAGCAGGGAAGCCAGCTTAATTAACTGGCTGACATAACTAGCTAGACAGCTGGCTAGCCAACTGAATTAACTAGCTTGGTACCTAGCTATCCAACTGGCTAGCCAGTTGACTTAACAAGTTGACTTAACCAGTTAGCAAGCTGGCACAATGAGCAGACATAACTAGTTCACCAGCTGGCTACCCAGCTGA
>NW_006958244.1:0-305 GCF_000164805.1 Carlito syrichta
CATCTCCTGGGCTGCTCTCCAACCCAGAGACTCAGGCAGCCTCTGGTCTCAGCATCCCAGGAGGCGTATCTGACTGCCATGAGCCACAGTGCCCATGCTGGACTCACAAGTGTTGTCAGTGGGTGTGATGCAAAGACACACCCTGGGACACAGTCTACTGCATCCCATGTACCCGGGACTCCAGGCACCACCATGCATGATGCCAGTGTTTGTGTTCCAGGGAGTGACGTGGTTCGGTTACATGTCTCAGGCTGATCTCAAAATCCCGGGCTCCAGTCTTCCTCCTCCTTGGCCTCCCAAAGCCA
>NW_006958245.1:0-344 GCF_000164805.1 Carlito syrichta
ATTGGCAGGTGAGCGAACAGACTAGTTAGCTGAACTGATGGAAAGCAAGAGAGGTCAGTAGTTAGCTGACCAGCTTTCTGAGTTGCTAGCCCACTAGTTACCTAAGTAACTAGCTGATTTGTTAGCTGACTTAACTAGATAGCTGACAAGCTAGCTGACTATGTGGCAGACATAGCTAGCTAGCAAACAAGCTATCTGGCTTTCTATCTAGATGACTTAACTAGCTAGCTAACATAACTGTCTAGCTAATTAGCTGATTAGATAGCTGACTTAAATATCTAGCTGACAAGCAACTTTACTACCTAGATTACTTAGCTAGCTAGTTGAATAGTTAGCTGACTTGC
>NW_006958246.1:0-393 GCF_000164805.1 Carlito syrichta
GGCAGGATCAGATCATCATAATGTTGTAAAGACTCCTCCTGCCAGGGGAGGGGGGGAGGGAGTGGATTGGCTGTGATGGGAAGTTGCCAGGGGAAGGGAGGGTTGCACCTCATCAATATGGGTACCTCCACAATGAACATTTGTATACCTAACCCTGAATTGTACCCATCTTTAAAATTAAAAATATATATATATAAAATATAAAGACTTCTCCAGTGCCCAGCAATGATTTGAAAAAAATCCCCCTCTGATTGGGGTTTCATGATTTCCCTGGATTGCCACCTGATTCATCAAGTGCAAGGGAATGGGATGAATCTGTGTGGCTTTTCTGGTTGCTTTGATCATTATCATAAACTTCCCTGGTAAACTTTGGTGGTAAACACATGGTAATCA
>NW_006958247.1:0-304 GCF_000164805.1 Carlito syrichta
CCATCCGGGCTCATTGAGACGCTCAGACAGGTAAATGCTTATGTTGCATAGAGTCAAAAGAAAGGCAATATTTTTCCTCAGAAACTAACGATTTGTGTGGCAAGAGCAGCTAAGATCTACTCATTTACCATGAATCCCATAGACAGTATTTTTTTTAACTTTTAAATTTTTTATTTTAAAATTGTGGGGTACAATTCAGTGTTAGATATACAAATATTCATTAGACAAGTACCCTTGTTGATGACGTGTGCCCCCCCTTCCCCAGGCAGATTCCTACTACTGCCCATCCCACCTCCCCACCAAC
>NW_006958248.1:0-4105 GCF_000164805.1 Carlito syrichta
ATATACAGGAAACTGCACTGTGTATTGCTAAGGAACAATAAGGAATCTGGTTTACACGTGTCCTCAATCCCTCAAAAGATTTCAGGGTGTCTTGCGAAGGGGTAACACGAATTTGGGTTTTGAAGCATAATCTAGGGAAATGAAATCCTCATATAAAAGCAACTGCACGGACTTTTCATAAGAAAGATTAAGGAATCTGGGTGACATGTGTTCTCCATCCTCAAGAAACTACACGGCGTCTTCCTAAGGTCTGTACAAGCATCAGGATTTCGACACATGTGACTGGGAAAGGGAGTACTCATATATATGCAACTGCACGACTGTTGCTAAATATAAGGAATCGGGTTATACGAGTCCTCAGTCCTGAAAATCTACAGGGCATCTTGCTGACGGCTAAAGAAGAATCAGGGATTCGAGGCATGAATGTGGGTAGTAGCAGTCCTCATATACAGGAAACTACATGGCCTCTTTACTATGAAAAAAGAATAAATCTGTTTTACATGGTTCCTCTGTCAAAAAACCTACCTGGCGTCTTACTAAGGGCTAAACAAGAATCAGGGTTTCGAAACAGGAATATTGGGAAAGATAGTCCTCATATACAGGACACTACACTGCCTCTAACTAAGGAAGAATAAAGAATTTTTGTTGGATGAGTCATCAATCAAAACAATTCCCAGGGTGTTTGCTATGGGACAAACAAGAAACACGGCTTCGAGCTCCCCAAAAGTTTTGGAGCAATTTAGCATGCGGATATTACGAGCCCGTCATTTCAGGACTCCAGCAACATTCTGGACCTCTTGAAAGTTCGAAACGGGTATTGGGCACTCCAAGTCCGTTAGGTACTACGGAAAACTAAGGCCAGATTCTAGGACAAAAAGAATCTTCTAGCCATATTTGGATGCAACTCTGGTCTTAAGGTGAACCCTGTAATCCTTCCATTTCAGTGTCTCTTGTTATTTTGATAGGGGACAAGGATTTTGCAGTTGTCAAATGTTTAGTAAGTATTTTTAAAGGTAACAAGGAATCATAGATTCCACGTCCGTAGGATATTTCTGGGCATCTGTCTTTTTGTATACAGAGTTTGGAATCCACATTGACAGGGAAAATCAGGACATCTTGCTGAGAACGAAAAGGAAATTCGGTTCTAGGAGTTCTCATTAACTGGACCTACAGGGCTTCTTGATAAGGTTTAATCAGCAATCTGGTCTTATGGGTCCCTAACTTTTTCAGAGGTGCTTGCTCTGTGGATACACTAAATCTTTCAGTAAAGATCCACAGGAACTTTCTGGTTCTCTTGTTAGTTGTAATCAAGGATCTGGCCCTACAAATCCTTTTGTGTCCTAGGAACATCTACAACCATAATCAAGTCCCCATAATAAAAAGGCATATTGGTACAAAATCACTCGATTCAGGTGACCTCAAACTACAGAAAATTCTTGTGGGCAGCCAGGATGGAAATGGCATGTTGGGTTTTGAACATTCCACATATTAGGGAGGTCTTGTGAGGGGAACCAGGAATCTTTGATTCCAGTTCCCAAAGCACATTATGGGCGTCTTTCTCTAGATATCCATACAACTGGAATTCTTGGTAACCAGGAACTGTCTCGGCATCCTGCAGAGTGAAGCAGGAAGCTGGGTAATGGGAGTCGTCATATTCAGGAAACTAAACGTCATATTGCTAAGGAAGTATAAGGAATCTTGGTTACGTGTGTCCTCAATCCCAAAAACTACAGGCCATCTTCCTAAGAGGTAACCACAAATCAGGTTTTTGAAGAAGGAATCTGGGTAATGGGAGTCCTCACATACAGGAATCTTCACTGCCTATTGCTAAGTAAGAATAAGGAATCTGCGTTACTCATGTCCTCAATCCCCAAAAAACTTCAGGTCTTCTTGCTATGGGCTAAACACGAATCTGGGAGATTTAACCATGAACCTTTAGAAATGGAGTCCATATATACAGGCAACTACATGACTTTTGCTAAGAAAGAATAAGGAATCCGGGTTACACAAGTCCTCAATCCCCAAAATCTACATGGCATCTTAGAAAGGGCTAAAAAAGAATCAGAGTTTTGAAGCAGGATCTATGTAATGAGAGTCCTATTATACAGGAAAATACACAGTCCCTTGCCAAGGAAGAAAAAGACTCGGGATTATAGCACTCTTCCGTCCTAAAAATGAACAGATCATCTGCTGTGGCTAAACAAGAATCAGGGTTTAGAAGCTGCAACATAGGTAATTCCTCATATACAGTATCTACAGGAACTGCTCTAAGGAGAAATTAGACACATGTTTTTCACGGTTCCTCTATCAAAAAAATCTACATGGCGTCTTACTAAGGGCTAAACAAGCATCAGGGTTTTGAAAAAGGAGACTAGGGAAAGAGAGTTCAGGTATACAGGACACTACATGGCCTCTAAGAAACTAAGAATAAAGAATCTTTGTTGTACGAGACCTCAATCCAAAAAATTCCCGGTGTGTCTACTATGAAACAAACAAGAAACAGGGATTCGAGCTCCCCAAAAGTTTTGGAGCAATTTAGCATGTGGATATTACAAATCGGTCATTTCAGGACTCCAGGAACATTCTGGTCCTCTTGAAAGTTGTAAACGGGTATCGGGCACTCCAAGTCCCTTAAGTTCCACGGAACAACTAGGGCCAGATTACAGGACAAAAAGAATCTTATTGCCATATTTGGATGTAGGTATGGTCTTAAGGTGAACCCTGTAATCCTTCACCTTCCGTTTCTCTTTTTATTTTGAGAGGGGTGAAGGGTTTTGCAGTTGCAAATTTTTAGTACCTATTTTGAAAGGTAACCAAAAATCTTGGATTCCACATCCCTAGGAAACTTCTGGGCATCTGTCTTTTTGTACACAGAGTTTGGTATCCACATCGACAGGTAAAATCAGGGCATCTTGCTGTGAACGAAAAGGAAATCCTGTTCTAGGAGTTCTCATTAATCAGAATCCACAGGGCCTGTTGATAAGGTTTAATCAGCAATCTGAGCTTCTGGGTCCCTACATTTTTCAGAGCTAAAATGATCTGTGGATACGCTAAATCTGTTATTACAGATCCACAGGAAATTTCTGGTCCTCTTCTTAGTTGTGATCAATGATCTGGACCACAAACCCTTTTGTGTCCTAGGAACATCTACGACCATAATCATGTTCCCCAGAAACAAAAGGCATATTGATACAAAATCCCTCGATTCAGATGACCTCAAAATACAGAAATTCTTGTGGGTGGGCAAGTCGGAATTGGGATTTTGGGTTTTGAAGATTAAACATTTTGGGGATGTCTTGTGACGGGGAAGAAGGAATCTTGGATTCCAGTTCCCAAAGAACATTATGGGTGTCTTTCTGTTGATATCCAAACAATTGGAATTCTCGGTCACCAGGAAATGTCTCAGCATCCTGCAGAGTGAAGCAGGAAGCTGGGTAATGAGAGTCGTCATATACAGGAAACTACACGTCATATTGCTAAGGAAGTATAAGGAATCTTGGTTACATGAATCCTCAATCCCAAAAATTGCAGTCCGTCTTCCTAAGAGGTAACCACGAATCAGGTTTTTGAATTCAGAATCTGGGTAATGAGAGTCCTCACATACAGGAAACCTCACTGCCTATGGCTAAGTAAGAATAAGGAATCTGCATTACTCATGTCCTCTATTCCAAAAAAGCATCAAGTTGTCTTGCTATGGGCGAAACACGAATCAGGTTGTTTTTGAACATGGATATGGGGAAATGAAGTCCTTATATAGAGGCAACTACATGATCTTTTGCTAAGAAAGAATAAGGAATCTGGGTTACCCGAATCCTCAATCCCAAATATCTACAGGGTATCTTGGAAAGGGCTAAAAAGAATCACAATTTCAAAGCAGGATCTATGTAATGAGAGTCCTAATATACAGGAAAATACACGTTCCCTTGCCAAGGAAGAAAAACAATCGGGGTTATATCAGTCCTCAGTCCTAAAAATCAATAGGCCATCTGCTGTTTGCTAAACAAGAATCAGAGTTTAGAAGCTGCAGTGTAGGAAATAGCAGTTCTTATATACAGAATCTACACGATCTCTTGCTAAAGAAAAATAAGAGACCTGATTCCACGGT
>NW_006958249.1:0-433 GCF_000164805.1 Carlito syrichta
TTTTAATCCAAAGGAGTCAGGACCTTTTCGCTTCTTTCAGTCCCACAGTTCAGTTATAGCCTTGGTTAGGTGTAAAGGCAGCCTTTTCGTATTTGTAAGAATATCCAGAAAAAATATTTATTTTTTGCTTTCACTTTATTGCCAGAGTCCAGCTCCAGCGGGTCAGGGTTTCCTGAAGGAGGGATGGCATCGGCACAGGAGAGAAAAAATTTGGACACTGACTCTGCTGCAAGCAGGACAAATGCCGGTTTATTGTCTTTTTTTTGGCATTTTTATTTTATTTTTTTTTCAATATTTTTTATTATGATATTGTGGGGTACAGTTAAGTGTTAGATATACAAATATGCTTCATTCAGGCACCCTTGTTGATAAGGGGTGTCTCCCCATCCCCAGACAGATATTTACTACCATTAATCCCATCTCCCTTCCCCTC
>NW_006958250.1:0-722 GCF_000164805.1 Carlito syrichta
ATATGGCATAATTGAGTTTGTCCAACGGATCTAGACAGGCTGATTGGTTGAAGGGCCACAAGAACTCTCCACAAATGAGGCTGAATAATGTGCCGGATGTCGTACTTGATGGACTGTACTGGACATTCCATCCATTGGAATGTCACCTAGCTGTGGCAAGCGTAGAGCCATTAAAAACCCCAGCCACTAATATATAGTCTTTTACCAGGTTCAGGATAGTTCACTTTAGAGTTATAAGCACAGTCTCTCCATTTTGGGAAGCCAGTATCTTACTGGACGAGTGACCAGTCCTTTACCGTATCATTGAAAGGGCAAGCAGGTACGTTGAGAGGTGCTGAAGCTCTAGTCGCACGACTAGGGTTGGTTCCTTCAGGCATTAACATTTCCAGTCACCAACTGTCCTTTGATATATTGTCCTGATAAGGGCTTTCTGTACTCAGAGACTTCATGGTAGACATTAAGCAAGAAGCCTGGTACCTGAGCACGAAATAAAGTAGGCCCTCCCATTTTTTTGTAAGGCAATCCTTCCATATTACCATAGGTTTAGTTTTTTCATCCGGGTTCCAATGTTTAGCCATAGCTGAATTGCCTGATGAACCGAAATTTAAATGGTTTACAAGAAACAAGGCATGATTTAAAATATGGTGGGGAGAACTATATTTTTTAAAGTTTGGTGAGCTCTTTTAACTATGGCTTGACCTTGTGATAGTAGGGAATTCCTG
>NW_006958251.1:0-990 GCF_000164805.1 Carlito syrichta
AACTTCATCCTATAAGTTAAATACTTTCCTAAATATGCATGCTACTTTTATTCTGCTTAATAAAATGTGATTGTTCTTTCTCTTAAGATGAGTTTGCCAGCCAGTAATATAAAACATATCAGCACTGTCTTTTCTCTACTTAACAAGAATCTCAAAGATAGCTCACATGGTTTAATATTTTCACCAAGGGCTCAGGCCCTGGATCCACTTGCTGTTGTCTGATTGACACAAGATCAGCAAAGTAGCTTTGCGTACCATTATGTATATTCAGAGCAGGGAGCTGTGAGTAGGGGTGATGGGCAGGGGAAGGGCTCTCTCACTTTGGCCAACTGAAAAGGACTAGTTTTCCCAGAAACACTGTACACATTCCTCATTATCTAGAAGGGGAAAACAGGTATCTGTATTTAGTGCAATGGTGGCTGAGAAAGGAATCACTTGGTTTTATTTATTTATTTTAAAAAATACTCTTCAGGGGCTAGGGATTATGGGAAAAAGGATCGGGATGTGACTGTTGGGTGTCAATCAACAATGTCTACCATAAAATCATTTCCACACACTTGGTGGTGTTTTAGCAGTAAGTACCAAAACAAACACGAAATAACAGAGCTTTCCTAGAGATAAATATGTTCTATGACGCCTGTCCTGAGATTTATAAATTATATGAAAACATGAGACATTGTTTATTTTTAAATTAGATATTTCAGATAGCATAAACATTATTTGGGGGCATTCAAACTGAAAATGCTTTAGAATAACGTGTTACCATGAAAGGTCTCACAGGTAAGTATCTCTATTGAAAATGGAAGTGAAATACGAATGTATTTTATTAAATAATACTGAAGTTCAGGCACTGGAATAAATTGAAATAGTGAAATAGAATACAACAAAACAGTATAAATACATAAATTATATATAAGAATTAAATATATAAATATATACACTTTTTTTAAAAATTCACCAAACACAACAAAAGCACTGCACTGATATGAT
>NW_006958252.1:0-4061 GCF_000164805.1 Carlito syrichta
CGAAATAGGCAAACGTGTTAAAAGAATCTCCAAAAAGAAAATTCACTGAAGCCGAAAGTAGCCTCTCATAACAATGCTAACTGATGCTGATGGGTTCCTAGAACACCTACCTAGTCTGGGAAGGCCGTATTACAAGGGGTCTACTCTCCAAAAGATAATTTCAGATTTTATGGGGTCCTCACTCATATATTTATTTTCATAAAATATCTCAACTTTCTTACAGTATTACTGCCATGTGAAATGTGAGAACACCACGGCTCAAGAAATTAAGTAATTTGCCCACAATCCTATAGTTAATAAATTTTAGCTAAATTTAGCTACAGTTCCTAGGCTGTTTCTCAGAACACACACTGCCACTCACCCACCATGTGGAGTCATATATTCATTTAAGTTATTGAAAGCAGAGAGTTGGGGCCAGAGAAGGGGCGATCCTAGAAACATGCCTGGTGGTGATTTGGCCTTTGATACCTGGTGGAGCCTGAGAGGATGCCTGCCTGCTTCTCTGGTTTCCTCTGTCATTCTCAGCCTTGTGTGCCTTTTATAGTGTGAGATCTCTTCACACACTGTGATAAATGCCCAAGCCAAATGCATCCTCTTACATTCCATGTCCAGCACTGGAGGACAAAGTGGATGTATCAGACTTATTGGAATGTCTATATACTATAGTTTAATGGATTTTCAAAGAATGAGTTTTCTGTGTGATTCTGAGCCCTCTCCCTCACGCTCCTGTCTAAATATTTCATTCCATGTACCAGATGCTATGCTAGATTTAGTATATTTTTTGTTTTTTTTGAGTTGGAGTCTCACTCTGTCGCCCAGACTGGAGTGCAGTGGCCGCTCCCGGCCACCGCAGCCTCGACCTGCTGGGCTCCGGCGATCCTTCCGCCTCATCCTTCCAAGTAGCCGGAATTACAGGCATGCGCTACCATGCCCGGCTGATTTTTTGATTTATTGTAGAGATGAGGTCTCGCTGCCCAGGCGGGTCTCGAACCCGCGGGCTCGGGCAATCCACTCACCTCAGCCTCCCAAAGGCGCGGGATTACAGGCTAAGCCACCGAGCCCGGCTAGATTTAGTATATTTTGAATGTTTGTAGGATACTGGTATTACACTTGCTTATCTGTTTTCATAAAAGTTTCCTAGTGTAGAATTTTTGTCTTTAAAATGGCAGGTACAGTTCAGAGTGTAAAATTTCAGATTTGACTGAAGTAGGCATGCTTCTGTGTGGTGCAGCAGGAATCTTTTATAATGTGTAATTCCTCATAAACCTACTGTTGAGAAAGGAGCCCTTTGTCCAGGGGTTCATTTGAAAAGAGGTTATAATATATCCCTGATTTTTTTTTCCTCTTTTGTTTTATATGTTCTTTTTTGCTTAGATTTGACATGAAGTTCTTTGGTTTCATGATCACATATTGCTTTAATGAGATTAAGCTCTATTTCCTTCTTTTCTTGCTGGGATTTCACACTATAAAATGTAAAAACTATAAAATGTAAAAACACAATTCTTTTGCTTGCTTAGAACTTAGTCTTTGGGCTCTTGAATAAAGTATTTACTGAAAAGTAGAATCTTAAGCAACGTAGATTTGTTGATGTTTATTTAGAGTAGGAAATAATTAGTAGAAGACACTTCAAAATAGAATTTTCTTAAATATTCTACTTTCCTTGAGAGGCTTAAATGTTGAATAAAACCTGAGTACTTTATTTATATTTAGGCCTATTTGATGTGAACATTCACCAATTTATACTCAAGACTGTTCATTTAGAGGGCATGTTTCCACATCTACTCTGTTTTCCAGCTCTCTTGTGGAATGCAGACAGCAGAAAAAGAGATGATGTTGGGCTTACAGTGCTGGGGAGATGAGAAGTTTCCTGACTGCCCCATGGCTGGAACGCTGAGGAAAGATGAATGCTACAGGGATTTAAATGCTTCCTTAGCATTTTTTCTCTCTTTGCTTTCTAAACATTTGATATTTTTCTGACCATAAAGGAACTGGAAATCACTGTTAGATTAGTCAGCATGCTATGACAATGGATGTGTAGTTGAACATAATTAGAATGTTTTCCAGAATAAAAATATCCTGGGGGCTACAAAGTACCTTCCTAATTTGGTTGGTATATCATTATAGACTCTGCTCCAATAATTAAGTTGCTGTCTTTTAAATTCTTAAAGATGTTTACAAAACAGGGAGCTTCTAGTCATGGGCTATCCTAGAGTTAGTTGCTGGGTATTTAGTCTTAGAAATGGTCAAATGGATGCATAACCCAAAGGCTACAGAGTGGCTTTCCCTGTTTGTTACACTTTACAGTGTTATTGTCCCTAAGGGACTTAGCACTGGCATGAAATTCTGCTAATGGGTTATTTCTAGGAAAGATGTTTCATCTAAATTCATCACAATATTTTTGCCATTAATATGACAACACTCATTGTTTTTCTCTCTGCATCAGGGATACTTGATATTACCCTGTGCCTCTTACTGAGTTTTAGAAATAGCTTAGAACCAAAGTGTGTCACCTGCCTAGATTGAAACAAGAAGAAATTGAGACCCTAAATAGACCAATAACAATCAAGAAAATTGACTACGTGATAAGAAAACTACCTATTAAAAAAAGCCCAGGTCCAGATGGCTTTCCAGCAGAATTCTATAAGACATTTAAGGAGGAGTTGATACCAATCCTACTAAAGGTATTCCAGGCAATTGAGAAAGATGGAATTCTCCCCAAATCATTTTACAAAGCTAACATCACATTGATACCCAAGCCAGGTAAAGACCCAACAAAGAAAGAGAACTACAGGCCAATATCTCTGATGAACATAGATGCTAAAATCCTCAACAAGATTCTAGCAACCCGGATTCAACAACACATCTCAAAAAACATCCATCATGACCAAGTAGGCTTCATACCTGAGACGCAAGGCTGGTTCAACATTCATAAAACCATAAATGTAATTAAATACATCAACAGATGTCAAAACAAAAACCACATGGTTATATCATTAGATGCAGAAAAAGCTTTTGATAAAATCCAGCACCCCTTCTTGATAAAAACCCTCGAACATCTAGACATATGGGGAACATACCTCAAAATAGTAAAAGCCATCTACGAGAAACCCACAGCCAGCATACTCCTCAACGGACAAAAATTGGAACCATTTCCACTGAAAACTGGAACCAGACAAGGATGCCCACTCTCACCCCTCCTACTCAATATAGTATTGAAAGTCCTGGCTAGAGCAATCAGACAAGAGAAGGCAATCAGGGGTATCCAAATAGGAAAAGAGGAAGTCAAGTTATCTCTCTTTGAAGATGACATGATCATGTACCTTTAAAACCCAAGAGAATCTGTCAAAAACCTCCTTACACTGATAAAGGACTTTGGCAAAGTCTCAGGATATAAAAGAAATGTACAAAAGACAATCGCATTTCTTTACACCAATAATAAACAAACAGAAACCCAAATAAAAAGCACAATTCCATTCACAATAGCCACAAAAAAATGAAATACCTTGGTATCTTCCTAACCAGAGACGTGAAAGACCTTTACAATGAAAACTACAAAACACTGCTCAAAGAAATCAAAGATGACACAAACAAGTGGAAAAATATCTCATGCTCATGGATTGGAAGAATCAACATTGTGAAGATGTCCATCCTACCTAAGGCAATCTACAGATTTAATGCAATACCCATCAAATTACCAGTAACATTCTTCTCAGACCTAGAAAAATTAATATGGGAATTCATATGGAAACACAAATGACCAAGAATAGCCAGAACAATCCTCAGCAAAAAAAACAAAGCAGGTGGTATCACATTACCAGACTTCAAGCTTTACTATAAAGCTGCAGTAATCAAAACAGCTTGGTATTGTTACAGAAACAGGCATATAGATCAATGGAATAGAATTGAGATTCCAGAAGCTAAACCTCAATTTCTCATCAACTCATCTTCGACAAAGCCTCCGCCACCTACCACTTGGGAGAGGAGAACCTATTCAGTAAATGGTGCTGGGAAAATTGGCTGACCATACGCAGAAGACTCAACCAAGAACCCTATCTGTCCCC
>NW_006958253.1:0-5598 GCF_000164805.1 Carlito syrichta
AAAGAACGAAGTAAGACAGCCAAGATATTCCTGGAAAGAATAAGACATTTGAACTTAAACAAATTTAGTTTACATATTTTTAAATTGTACCTCTCATTTTATTTTACTTTATTTGCACCCCTCTTTTATCTGCCTCTGAGAAAACAGAATATAATCTATATTAGTAAAATGGTATAATATCCAGGATACAAGCTGTACAGAAAGACCTAGAATAAGAACTTTTGCCTAAAAGTTTAGACAATAGCGAATAAAAATATCTTAACAGCATTTAGACTACAATTATGAAGCCAAATAATGTTTGAATTAACTGCAATAGCTCAAATGTACTAAAATCTTCAAAAAAAACCCCTAGAAATTTAGAAAAACATGTAAATTTCAGACACATATTACTAGTTTAAAATGTATCAGAAATTTCCTACTTTATAGCTGTTTACATTCAATTTTATTTTTGTCAAAAAATGAGACTGATGACATTACTTAAAGCCCACCATGTACTGTAATTCATTTAGATGTTTTTCAGATGGATTTTTCTTGACATAACAATACCAATTTGAGGTTTTTAGCAGGTGAAATACTTCCTGGCATGTCTCACTGATAGACTGGGGGATCTGGAACAATCCTCCTACTGCTGACAATAGAAAAACTGGACAAAGGATAGAAAGCAGCTCCCCAAAGCCACCTGGAAATTAACAAGACAGCAAGCAATTACCAGGCTGGGATCAGGAGGGACAAAGGCCAGGGGACCCCTCCCCCTATGCATATGTACTGATTTCTGAGGACAGGTGGGCCTGAGCTCACAGGCTCTGCTCTGGGTGGAGACACACAAGGGGCACCTCTGAAGCAGGAAAGCAGCTCATCTTCAGCTATCCCAACCCCAATCTGGATCATGTGAGGCTGAATTGTTAGTGTCCTAAGATGCCCAGAAGAAGAAAAAACAACTCTTTCAAAATGAGTATAACATCACACTGTTTCTACACATGATTCTGCAATAACCGTACCCAGTACATAATCAAAATAGCCAGGCAGTCGAGGAGATGCATGAACGAAAACCAATGGAAACAACAAATGATAGAAATAGACCCATGAGGACTGCAGACTTCTTAATCATCATACACAGACTCTAAACCATGCTTACTGTGTTCCAAGACATAAGCCACATGACAGAACTGACAAAGCAGAAGTGAATTTTTTAAAAAAAGAACATAGTACTAACAGAAGATCTTAAGTTCAGGCATTTTTATTAAAGACAAAGAAATCTTATAATACTTAACTCCATCTGATATTTATTTATTTATTTAAGTTTCAAAACAAAGTTTATTGGAGAAAGAAGAGAGAAAAGAATGAGAGATATGCTAGAGCTGGTATGGGCAAGAAAAACCACACCTGATTTTTAAATAGTTCAGTATCTGTGAATAATAACAGCTGCTACTACAAAGTACTTACTAACTACCTGGTCCCACTCAGAATTTTCACATATCTCTGTCTCACTTAATCTGCACATTTCTGAGAGTAGGTATTATTTTATCAGTGCAGAAACCAAGGGTCCAAGAGGTTAAGCAACTTGCTTAAGGTCAGTTATGAAATGACAACGCTACTGCTTACATTTGTGCCTGCCTGATCCAACGTCTACATACTCTGAAGCCTGTGCCTAGTGAGAGGCTACATTTCCCCTGTGCTTATCCAGTCCTCTTGGCATATACACTGGAAAATGATAAAAGAGCAAGGAGCAGCCTAACAGAAAGAACTGACACTCACACTTGCACACCACAGATACTCTAAAGATGTTTCCAGAGTCTGGGAAGTATCACATCATTTTAAAGTGACATACGAGGAACACATTTCCACTACTTAGATAGCTTTTGCCAAAACTATATCTTCATAAAGAATTCCTACAACCTGAAGATGCATCCTCTTAACCATCACAGCTTGGCTTCTTCCCACAGTCTTTCACTGGACACTTCAGGCTTGCCTGAGGACACAGCTAAACAGTGATGGAGGCTGGGCTAGACCAGAACTTCCAACATTAGTGCTGGATTCTGACTCCTGTGCTGCAGATTCAATGTTATTTTAAATTATGCATATATGTAACATACACATATGCTTAAGTATACACACCGATACACATGTACATACTCAGATACAAACTTCTCCACTGATGCAGTGGTGTGCTACGCACTCACACAGATGCCATTCTTTCTTGCCAGTGGCAGCATCAGTACAACCAATAGCAGAAAGGTGAGAAGGGCACATGGGAGTGAGTGTTTCTGATGTTAAGTGCTTACCCGAATATGCACAGTGTGCACAGGCAGTGGTCCACACTCTGCCTACTTACCAATAGTGTCCATTGGAAGTTTGCTCAGAAAACTTGTACCCCAAAAAACTCCTTAACACTGCAAACGCTTAAGGGGAAAGTCGAGCCGCCTGAAGATAGACTCTGAGTTGTTCAAGACTAGAACAAAATCGAGTAAGCTTATGTGTTGCATCTTTACAGATGATAAACAGAATGCAGGTCCCCCAGTTACTGCTCTGTGACGCTTCAGTTCTAAATGCCTGCAGGTAACTGACTATGTAAATCTGCATATGTTTGCATTGCTCTGAGTGACAAGAAATAGGGCAAGAAGTAAAATGCAAAAAAAACCCTATTTTACACAAGACTCTGTTGTTCATGACATATAGATTCATGCAATACAAATGGATAGTAAAATTAAACGAAACAAAAAGGCAAATAGTACGTTTCGGGTACATAACTGGCATAGCCAGTTCCTCCACCCTTCTTCCTAACATAAAGAAATGCTGTGCATTAAACAAACTTTTTAAAACATTCACTATCTATTGGGTACTACATTGGGTACAGAGGATAATTAAATGTGAAAAAAAGACAGCTGGCATAGATTAGAGAGGAAGCCAAGATAGGCATATGAACGGCAAAACATGGATCTATGGGTGAACCCTGTGCGGCAGGCACTGGCAGATAGTGTCACTCACATGCTGTCTCTAGTCCGCCCTGTGAATCCATCAACTAAATACTTGTAATTTTTCTTAAGTATATGATAAAACTCACACTTTTGGAGAATAACACTAGTCTAAAAGTCAAAACTAAGATTTAGAGTTAGATCTGTTTGATACCAACATCCTTTATGAAAAGGAGGATAAACTTTCCATGTTGGGATGTCCAGAGCTCAGTGAAGAACAGTGGGACAAACCTGGATTTTCAAAAAGAAAAGCAGACAAGACCCCCAAAATGGCACCCAGCCCTCAGGCCTTTCTTGCCTAATCAAGTTTTGATACTAAGAGTGTTCAAGTCAAAGCTAACAAATGAAAGGAAGTGCTCTAGCCTTATAAAATGTTACCCAGAGGGCCAGGCGTAGTGGCTCATGCCTGTAACCCCAGCACCTTGGGAGACTGAGGCAGGAGGATCACTTGAACACAGGAGTTTGAGACCAACCTGGACAATATAGCAACCTCTACAAAAATAAAAAATAAAAACTTAGCTAGGCATGGTGACTTAGCTAGGCTACTCAGGAGGTTAAAGTTGGAGGACTGCTTGAGTTCGATGTTGCAGTGAGCTATGATTTCACCACTGCACCACACCCTTGGGAAACACAGTGAGAACCTATATTAAAAAAGAAAAAAAACACCCACATAAACTTTAAATGTTTTCATTGTACTCAGTGATAGAGACAGAACAAGCAAGGAAACTGTTAATTTTCAAATCAGTCTGTATGTGCATGACATTCAACTTTACCAAGAGTCTAACACACTTGAGTAATTGTAATATTTTATGATCAAGACACTGAAATTAATGAAATAATGCCATCTTACCTAAAGCATTGGTAAAGGGAGAAATAAAAGCACATTGCCTGTAGTAATGTCCTTGCTTGGTGACCTTGGCCAGGGAGAAAATGCAGTCCACAGTCGCCAGGTGATACGTGGCCCTACACAAGGAGTGGTAATACTCCCCAAACTTCCTGCAGAGGCAACAGAAGGAGGTGAGCAAATTGGTTCCTGGGACCTACAGAAGTGGCACACAGCACTCCCTTGCCCACGAGTGTAAGCACACACCACATTCCCAGGCACATCTGACAGTTAAGAGGTGGAAATCACACTGAGACTTCTTTGTATCTGAGACAGAATTATGTAACAGTAAAACAACTTCTATAAAATAATGTCCACTACCAAGACCATATGACACGCTTCATCTGATCCCAACATGTCAGTTTGTGGGTGATCACAAGCCCAGCAACCTCTGTCCCTCAGCTGCGATCATCAGCGACTTGGACAGCCAGCTTCCCACTGTGATGCTGCTTCACAGCCTCATCCACACCTGGAACAGCCATGTCAATACCAGGTCTGACTTACTCCACTGTAGACCTAATATGTCTAGTCCATAACACTACCATAGAACAAATACTGCAATAAATACTTGTTGAAGAAAAGAAAAAAAGTACCCTTTTCAATTATCTTCAGTTATTAATAATGCACATAAACATTTTAGATGTGTTTTTAAAAAGAGAATGATCATTGCCTCAAATCTTTGGCTAATTAAAAATATAATAATGAGCCGGGCTCGGTGGCTCAGTCTGTAACACCGCATCTTTAGGAGGCTGAGGTGAGTGGATTGCCTGAGCCCGCAGGTTCGAGACCCGCCTGGACAGGCGAGACCTCATCTCTACAATAAATCAAAAAATTAGCCGGGCGTGGTAGCATGCGCCTGTAAATCCGGCTACTCAGAAGGCTGAGGCAGAAGGATTGCCGGAGCCCAGCAGGTCGAGGCTGCAGTGGCCGGGAGCGGCCACTGCACCCCAGTCTGGGCAACAGAGTGAGACTCCAACTTAAAAAAAAAAAAAAAAAAAAAAAATATATATATATATATAGATAGATAGATAGATATAAAATAATGACCTAAAAGCTTAAGACTTACTGAAAGACAGTCAGAAAAAAGTACAAGAATGCATACTTTTTTCTTTTTTGCTTAAATTATCCCATTTTCTCATAACAAAGTATTTTATGTCAATGTGTGCAATGCTGTACAAATTGTGCGCAGGTGTACGTAGTGATCAATTATGGATGTTTGAAATGTACATATGAGGAGGGATCGAATAAAACCTGGAATTATCTTTTGGAGGATGGACTCGTTGTAGTATAGGCTTCCTCCGCTACAAAAGTGTTCTACGAAGCCATCAGCATCAGTGTACTAGCTAGCACCGTTATGCATCATGATTTACAGAAGAAACATCCCAAGTTGTGACAAACAGGTGGCTGGTTCTTCCATCATGACAACACGTCTGCCAGTACCATGGTGAGTATTCAGCAGTTTGTGACCAAAAATGGCATGACCCCGTGGCAAAAAAGGCCCGACCCCACCATTCACCTAATCTCACCCCCAGAGATTTTTTTTGTTCCCCACATGAAAAAAGTCCTCAAAGGGACTTTAAGGTAAAACAAAAAAAGGAAGAAGCACTAAAAGACATCAAAATTGAAAAGTTCAGAACTGTTTTGAGCAGTGGAAAAGTCATATGGACTTGCCCTCCCAAGAGTGTGTGCCCTGAGCAGCCTTGTCATTCCTACTCTGGCTGGGATTTTCAGTCTGACTGCCCC